>NW_027526203.1:112841077-112931077 GCF_048455015.1 Haemaphysalis longicornis | reverse complement strand
TTTCATTATTTGGCAGTGTTTGCCGAGTGCACCCCAGCCCATACCTATCCAGCGTCGAATTTCCTTCTCGTGATTTCGGCCCGCACTGACAGCTTGTCCCAGGTAGATTTCCTTGTCTACTTATTATAGTGTAGCGTTTCCTAAGTTTAAGAGGGCGGTTTCGGCATGTTTATTTATTATTACTTTAGATTTATTCATATTTATTTGTAGTCCCACGGCCAAGCTTTCTGAGTGCAGTTCCAGAGGCATTTTTTTGCAGGTGCTCTGCCGACTGACTGAGCAAGACTATGTCGTCCGCAAACCTCAAATTGCTCAACTATTCTCCGTTTATCACTAATCCTGCATTGTCTAGGTTCCTAAATATTCATTCTAAATACGCTGCGAACAGTTCTGGAGAGATGGAATCTCCCTGTCGGGCACCCTTTCTGATTGGGAACTTTTCCCTTTTCTTGTGAAGGATTATCCTACTCGTGCATCCCTTATATATGTGATCAAACAGTTTTATGTATGTCTCCTCTATTCCATTGTCTTTCAATGCTTCAAGCACAGCTTCGGTATTCACTGAATCAAACGCTTTTTCGCAGTCTCATGCAAAGGGGCTTACAAAACTCCACGAATTGTTCTATTGCTCGATTGAGGACATGGATGTGGTGAATTGTTGAGTATTCTTTCCTAAACACAGCCTGCTCTCAGAGTTGTTGGGAATCTAGGCTGTCACTTATGCGCTAACGGTTACTTTGGCAAACAGTTTGCATACAACTGAGAATAGGCTGATGGGTCTTTGATTCTTAAGATCGTTGGTATCTGCCTTCCATGTGATTCTGTGAATGAAACATGTTGGTGTTTTTTTCCAGTCTGTGGGGACAAGTAAAGTTAGACGACACACAGTGGGGACATTTTTTCGTCGTCGAATTTTGTTCCTGAAATCGTAGCCTTTTTATGCTGGCCCGCAAACTAATTCAGCAGCTGAATGAGGGTGAAGTTAGCGAGCCTTTTTTATATCCGTGCAGTGTGCGGCGAACCGTTTCACCGAAAATGCGCGGGCCCGTGGTTGGCGGTGACGACTGGAGAAACCTCGGATGTCTATCTCGCGGTCCTTTGACCGCTGTCTTTCGGGTGTTAGGGAATAACTCAATTTCGCCGGCATGTCTATGCTTCGAGTCGTCGGCCCATATTGCGTCTGCCACCCTTTGCCAGCGTTCAAGGCAGTGCGGCCCCCCTTTTCGCAGCCGCGATCAGACGAGCGGCCGCGATGCCAGTCCATTTCCTGCGCGGGCGGAAGCCGGGCGCAGCGGATCGAGTGAGAGCGTCGGCCGAGCTCGGGCGCTGCCCCTGCGTGCTTGAATTCGGGACGGCCTGAGCGGATGCTCCCGCGGGCCGCGATACGGGAGACCTGTCGCCATGGCGACGCAGACGGCGCGCAAGGCAGCCAATCGATGAGGCACTGCCTCTCGGCGACAAGCGCGCCTCGCAAGATGGCCAATCGTTACTCACCTCGGTTACCCTCATCCAGACTGTTGCTTCGTCTGATCACGGTTGCTTTAACTGACAGCAGATTCTGGTCATTTTGCGTAGCTTGCTGCCGGCGCGCACCCAGGGTGCCCACCACGGGGCTGCTCTAAATGAGCCAGCCGCCAGAGTTGGGAATACGACCACTCAGTGGCATAGCTCTGATGCGAGGCCAATCCTTCAGGACTGCTAGCCTTTTCGCAGCGACGGTGTTTAGGAAATCGTATTTTTTTCTCTCCGCAGTTAAAAACACGGGGAAAAAAATGCCGAGCGCGCGCACGTGAGTGCGTGCCTCGCGGCGACCGCCCGGCAGATAAAAAAAACCTAGAAAATGCCGAGGGCTCGTGTGTACGTGCCCCGCGAGGACCTCCCAGCGTCCTCGGCGAAAGTATGTCAAGCCAAGCATACCCACATAGGGAGATTGGCCATATTTGCCCCTCTCCCCCTCAAAAAAAAAAAAAAAAAAAAAAAAACTCTAGCATTCGCCGTAATCGTGGCAACACTTGCTCGGAACGAGATAGGCACGTCATAGCATACGGACCTCCAAGGAGATGTCCAATGATTATCACTTCGAAAATAACGAAGGAAGCTCGCACTTATAGCAATAATGATGCAGTAAAGGCCGTGGCGGCAGCGAAGAAGAACAAAATGGGCTGCAATCGTGCACTTAAGGGGGAGTGACCTGTTAACATTCCTATCGAACTTACTACTTCACGGCGCATGGGCTTAAGAACCATTGTGCACCAATACAAAAAGTTTTGAAGATCCGTGAAAATGCTCCAAACGGCCTAGTTTGCTTCTTTAGGAAATATGTAACTTCTGCACTGAAATACAAAAAAAAAAACTCTTGAATGGGAGCGCGCTAGGACCATCTAAAGAAGACGCGATAAACTAAAATGAATTTCTTGATTATTTTTTATGTGAGTAAAAATGTGCAATAGATCTAAAAGGAGCACACTAGTCCGTTATGAGCATTTTGATGGATTCATAGAACTTTTTTTTATATCGGTGTACGATGCTTTTTAAGCCCGTGGGCCATGAATTAGTCAGTCCCGTGGGCCACGTGATCAGGATATTCCCCCTGAAACCGCCGCGATGGTCGTGAAGGTTGCGCACAGCTTCGCTACCTTGAAGTCTTACGCGTTATTGTGAGTTTCCTTCATTTTTTTTTTTTTTTCGTTGCGTAAGCGCTGCTTTCACGTTGTTTTGTGTATTTTTATAAGCGTGGCCCAAGATTGCTTTGCTACTTCGCCAACCATTATCCGACATACGTGTGTATGTTCGAATTTCGAAAGCAATATTTGGAAAGGAGAGCAATTCACAAACAAATTGTGTCCTATTAAGCAAACCACTGAACTTCAAGGCGGTTGTTTAATTCCCCAACACTTCCACAAAATTTATCATAACCCTGCTTTAAAAGATCTACTTATCACTCTCCCCCGTTACGTGCCATCTCGAATTGACCATTGGAGCAAACTTGGTGTACCTTATTGTCGCCCTGATAACGAATCTTTTGTCGCAAAAACCAGCGTATAGTGGAGCCGTCTTCCTCCCACCATTGCTGCCATCACCGAGGCCACTCTCCTTAAAGCAGCCATTCATAAGGCTCCTTGTCGAACTGAGCCTCTTGTAATTTGTTCTCATTTTCTGTTTTAATGCTGTTTTTGCGAAAACAACTGCCCCGTATGCATGTATTTCATCACTCCTTTCTGTTATGTCCTATGCCCCTTAAAGTTTTTTTTTTAAATAAATTAAAATAAATAATGCTTGCTATCAGCTTCTGATCGGCTTCGTGCATGTTCTGTACGAACTTCTGGCTCTAACTTCAGTAGTCAACTTTGAGAAACCTTCAACCCAGCCATCTCCTTCGGTCGAGCCAGCGTGCGTGTGGGCGTGCGTGTGTGCGCGCACGTGCGTTTGGGTGCGTGCGTATTTGTACGTGCCTGTGTGTTTGTGTGTGTGTCTGTGTGTGCGGGCGTGTGTTTATATGTGCGTGCGTGCGTGCGTGTGTGTTGGGGGTGGGGGTGGGGGCGCGTTTTTCGCTACGAAGCGAAAATTTGTGCTGATCACAGTTCGGGAGCGACGCCACCATGCTTATTGTTCTGTTTACAGGTTTCCCATTCTGGAGAGCGTGTATATGCATCGCTATGAACAAAGCACTTTTGGGGAACGTTTTTAAAGACGATAGCCTTTCTTGGGCTACTTAAACCCAGAAATTTTGGTCTGTCTGTCTGCCTGTCTGTCCGTCTGTAAGTCGATTCAGCCACCCGGCCAAAGTAAAATTGATATAGCGCAATAGTCTTATATACTCACAGCCAAATGTGAACGTCTAAGCCCGGTTTATACGTTCATACTTGTCAACTTTGTTGAACAAGAACACGACATTACGCAAATATAAGACAGTAAATTAGTACACAGAGGAAATTTACAGTGTTCCTTTATTAAAAAATTCATGGATGCTTGATTTTTCGATACCAAATTATATTCTACATCTACTGCAGAAAACCGGCGCCTCCTGGCGGCATATGAAAAATCACGCGGCAACAGCAACGAAAGGTTCCATTAGCTAGGTTCCACGTTCTGCTTGGAACGGACGTGGAGCACGGCCACGCGGTTCTATAAACCTTGTAGTCGGCCGCCTCCATTCACGTGCGACTCCGCCGTACTGCAGCGCTGGCATCGAGGAACCCGGCCAGTAGCAGTGGAACGCGGTAAATTCAAATCGCCTTGCGCAAACAGCATGAGAGGTGAGCGGGAAAGCAAAGGGGGACATTAGATGTCTACAAAGACTATTGTCGTTTGACGACAGTTGCAACGAAAGAAGCAGATACGCGGCCAATTTTTTTCTTCACAATTAATGCAGGTCGACACTGCAAATAATACGCGCCGCACAGAAAACGAGGGCTGACTAATCGTTCAATGTCACTCCTATGGGCCCTTCAAGTAATGTACTCATCATCGAACGACGGTCGCGAATTTAATCCGAGAGCATTACATGTCCCAATGAGATTCGGGAAACCCCGCTTCCGGTGGCGGAAACAGCAAATCGGCTCCCGTAAAACCCATCGGTTGCGACGCGCAGCTCATATCCGCGGAGGTGTATTCGTCAAAGCTGTCCCGGGATTTTCCCAACATTGGGCCGAAGGTTACGCTTTCAGGTATAACTACGTTAAAGGGGTCTTGAAAGGCGTTTTGAGCAGACTAAATGAACAAGCGCAATCGCCAGATCGGGTGGTCAGCTTCATCTGCGCAAAGTAAAACATTTTTTACGTGCAGCTGAAAGCTCACACTTTCGTTGCAAAGTTTGAACCGTGTTTCCACCCTTTCCTGCGTATTTTTTGGGCTCCGCCATCTTCCGAATGTGCGTCATCGATTCTCCCACGAGCGTCACGAAGCATAAATCTTGCAATTGGTCGGATGAATGAATGAATGACATTTATTAAGATGGGGGAGGCCACATGGCCGTAGTTGGGGAAGGGGAAGAAGGGAGGAGGGGGAGGGGATCACTTAATCGTTAGAGATGACTTGTTGGAGATCGATGATCAGTGATTTCTTTGTGAGGGGGATTGTAGACCCCATCTCACACTACCCTTGCCAGGCCACTCTTAATAGAAAACACACCTAGAGCATGCAGAAAATTGGGGTCTTCGTACGGGGGATCATCAGGGGACGAGTTGGGGAATTGGTCGGATGCTTCTCCCACTTCGGGCGAAGAGAAGCGTTGTCTGCTCAGCGTCGACGGTTCGCGGCGGTGCCTCTGCTTAATTGGCGCTTACTGCGGCGCGCTTAATGCTATCCTGTTCGTCCATATTTATCTTTGTTTACTCTATTACCACGCTCCCCGTTAACCGCATTGGCTAGGCCGACACGACGACACGACGGCTGCGCCGACTTACGAGTTGGCAGACCGCATTGTCACACGACGTCAACGGTGGTGCGTTTGGTTAATTAGCGCTTGTTCAGAGGCGTTTCTATTTATTTATTTATTTATTTATTTATTTATTTATTTATTTGTCTGTTCGTTTGTTTGTTTGTTTGTGTGTTTGTTTGTGTGTTTGTTTGTTTGTTTGTTTGTTTGTTTGTTTGTTTGTTTGTTTACAATAATGTGAGTGCTGTCGGGCTCTACAGAGTGGGAACTATATCATACAATTACAATGCTAATTTAGCAACAAAATATTCAACCATGTCTACACTTTCAAAGAAATCTACGGCAAAGCTCTAATGGAGGCGAAAGCAAAATCGCCCGTCTGTACGAGATTTCGGCACACGTTAAAGATCCCCAGGTGGTCAAAATTAATCCGGACCCCTAAACTACGGCGCGCCTCATCGCCTGCGTTGCGTCGGCGCGTTAAACCCTACAATCAATCAATCAAGATCCCCAGGCGGTCAAAATTAATCCGGAGCCCTCCACTACGGCGCGCCTCATCGCCTGCGTTGCGTCGGCGCGTTAAGCCCTACAATCAATCAAATCAATCTGCGGCAAAGCAGTTCCAGTCCAGTCCACAATCTTTCTGACAAGAAAAGTGTTTTTAAATGCGTCCATTCTTGGTGTGAAGGTGATAATAACGTGTGGGTGATTGGTTCGTGATGAGACTCTTTGTGCGGGATGCAAATGGATATTATGGTTTAAATTACAAAGCTGATGCAAAAATTTTAGTCACGTGATTTTTCGATGAATTGCAAGTTGAGGGTGTTTAACCTCAGTGAGCAGGGGTGTTGTTGGCTGCCTCCTCTCGTAAAAGGAAAAACATAATTCGCACTGATAGCCTTTGAACCCACTCCAGTTTATCTTTTTGATATTGGTGGTGTGCGTAACAGATTACACTAGCGCATTCTAAGGTAGGTCGAACAGTAGTTTTGTACGCCGAAAGTTTAACCTCAGGAGCAGCACCTCTTAATTTAAGTCTCAGTAGTCCATGTTTGCGCTCAGCTGATCCGCAGATATTGTCGATATGTGAATTCCAATTAAGTGTATCTGTAGTTATCATATCAAGATATTTACTTTGGTTGTATCTTTTGGTTTGATTGATTGATTGATTGATTGATTGATTGATTGATTGATTGATTGATTGATTGATTGATTGATTGATTGATTGATTGATTGATTGATTGATTGATTGATTGATTGATTGCCGACTTTACACAGGCGATGAAGCGTGCCGTAGTGGAGGGCTCCGGATTAAATTTGACCACCTGGGGATCTTTAACGTGCGCCGAAATCTCGAACACACGGGCGTTTTTGCTTTTCGCCTCCATCAGAAAAGCGGCCGCCGCGGCCGGGAATCGAACCCGCGTCCTTGTGCTCAGCAGCGCAACGCCATAGCCACTGAGCCACCGCGGCAGGTGGATATTTTGATTTGGTTCGTGTTCACTGTATAATCAAACATCAGAGGCCTTTTCTTGTTTCAAACTGCATGCCACAGACTTTTTAAGTTGATTACCATATCCCATTGTGCACACCAACTGTAAATAATGTTTATTTAATCATTCAAACAAGTTAGGTTAGAGAGAGCCTTGACACTTATAAACAAGAGGCAGCCGCTAGCAAACAATCGCACCTGGATGTTTGGATATACGCCACTTGCAATGTCAGTATTGCACACCAGAAACAAAATTGGGCATAAAACTGGCCCTTGCCGCACACCAAAAGAAATAGACAAAAACGATTAATGTTCTTCAGCTATTTTCACAAAATGTTGACGATTCCTCAAGCAAGCTTCAATCCACTGAACTATTTTTAAATTGACAGCGTAACCGTATAATTTATTTGGAAGTTTTGCGTGACATACCCTATCAAAAGCTTTTGCTAAATCAAATGAGATAACATCAATTTGTTGTTTCCAATTCATGGCTGTAGCAAAGCAGTGTTTCAAATAACTGTTTGAAATTACTGCGTCACAGTTGAAAGGCGTCCGCGTAAACCATGTTGTTTGTTGTAAAAGAGGTTACTATTTTCAAAGTACGTAACAATACGTTTACCAATTATGTACTCTAAACGTTTACACGCTGCACATGTAATGAAATTGGGCTATAGTTTACAACCATAAGCATATCTCCAACTTTGGGCACTGGCACAACCCTTGGTAGCAGCCAGTCACTCGGTGCAGCACCAACGTTCCAATGAGGAGGCAAAAATTTCGACTACGAATAATGCAACCCATTCGCAGTAGCGCTTGAAGAAATGGTTCGGTTTTTTATGAGGCCCTGAAGACTTCTGATCATGCAATTTTAAAATCAGTTCAGTTATAGCTTGATTAAAGATAACAATGTCGTCTTCGTAATGTCTATCGCGTTCTTGATTTATCAAGGCCATGTCCTTTTGGCTGGTATATGTACTGTTAAAGAAATTGTTAAAAGCTCCAGCAGCTGAAACTGGATCACTGCAAATCTTTTCATTTAAAGTACACTAGTTGTAGCCGGCTTTGACCAAACTAAATATCTCCAAAAATTATGAGGCGAATTCTTCAAGTAACCAGCCAACGTTGTCGAAAGAAAAAAAATGTAGCAGTTTTTAACTCCTTTCGTACCTGGGTAGTAGGCGTAGCGATAGCAACAGAGTTTTTCTGTCGTGACTGGCGCAGTCGCAGTTTCAAATGAATTATATGCCGATCAATCCAGGCGTTAGTTTTTTGTAAGCACTTATTTCTTTTCGGCACAAAACTAGATAAGTATTCACCCACAATACCTGTTAAATATTCCCAAAAGTTCATCCTCGTTGTTCCCCCTCGGCATCTTATCAAGAGCAGTTTTGGACGTGTCATCGGTTCGTTTCAAATTATAAACTCTCACGATCGGATTCTTTATTACGCACTTATTGGCAATTTTAATCGTGGCCACCACAACATTATGGTCACAGATGCCTTCCTCTATTTCAACAGTGTAATTAAATGTTTCCTGTGATAAAAATACGAGGTCCAGCTAACTCTGGCCCTGTCCCTGTATTGGCGTGGAGCTGTCAACAACCTGAATAAGGCTGCGTCTTGCCATAGTTTCCAACATGCAGTGCGCGTGAGGCTTCTCTAGAGGCCCAGGAATGCGCGCCTCCCAATCTATTCCAGCCAAGTTGAAATCCTCCACCATAATTCTCCCGCTTTTGGTACTAGTTAGGGCCGTTAAGTAATCATCTATTTTTTAATGAATTCGACACGGCTTCCGGGTGTCTATAAATGACGCCGATTATTATTCCGGTTTCATCAAGGAACATCTTGCGCCAAACACGTTCGTGGTCATCTGAATAAGGTATTGATACTCTGAATAAGGCATCATACTTGATGGAACCTATCATATTTTATTGCTGGATGGAGTAATGCCCCGCCGCCCCCTCTCGTTGCCCAATCTTCACGGATTACCCCGTATGAAATGCATTCATGACACTTCGGCGCTTATGTTTGGTAGTTTAATTTCATTGCTTCCAGATTCCGCGAAGCAGCTTCGTTATCACTGCGCATTCTTGCCCGTATGCATCTATACCGCGGTTTCGATGCTGGTTTTCTGGTTTCCCCAAACGAATTCTGAGCTCTATGCTATGTGCCTGAATAGCCTGGCGCATGCGCTCGGCGTCTTAGACCTTGGCTCCTTGGCGTTTTTTCCCACGGAGATGAAACCGTTTGGAAGGGGGGGGGGGAGTAGAGGTATACCGCTTTACTGTAAAACCAATGCCAATCGCGTTGTTAAGCTGCACCTCACTCTGTACACAAGGCGCAGCAAGCCGCGTTGTACTATAACGTTAACTGGCAGTAAGAGGGATACAGCAAGCCCACCATATTTTGAAGGATGTAGTCGAAAAAGGACAGCCATCCCGCTCAATTACGCAGCACAGATGGAGGCGCCCAGAAGGCTGAAAAGAATTCATCCGGACATTGAATTGAATGACATTTATTAAGATGGGGGAGGCCACATGGCCGTAGTTGTGGAAGGGGAAGAAGGGAGGAGAGAGGGAGGTGATCACTCAATCGTTAGAGATGACTCGTTGGAGATAGATGATCAGTGATTATTTGGGAGGGTGAGTGTAGACCCTCACCTCACACTACCCTTGCCAAGCCACTCTTAATAGAAAACACACCTAGAGCATGCAGAAAATTTGGGTCTTCGTACGGGGAGTCATCAGGGGTCGAGTTGGGGGGCAGAGCACTGAGCAAAGAACCACGAAAAGATGCGAAAGCTGCACAGTGCCAAGTGACGTGCTTGAGGTCTTAAAAAAAATTTTGCTGGCAATGGGGACAGTACAGAGAGGCTGAAGAGTCCAAGTGCAACCATTTCTGCAGTCTGGAGGGTGTAAGGGCAGCATTAGCGATTGTCTTGTTAACAAAGACTTCTGCCGAATGGGGTAGGCTGGGGACACCATGCGTTTGGTTTAGCGATATCCAACGTACCTCCACTTTCTTGGGCTACTTGAACGCGAAATGTTTGGCCTGTCTGTCGGTCTGTCTGACTGTAACTCGATTCAACCACCCGGCCAAAGTGAAACAAAAGCTGCACAATATGTTTATATACCCACAGCCGAATCTAAACGTGTAAGTCAGGTGGCAATGTTCAAAACAAATTCAGGGATGCTTGAGTTTTGCGATAGCGATAAAATACTGCATCCACTGCATAAAAAATTCACTCCGTCGCCTGCCGTCGCCCGTTCCACTATAGCTTCTAGCGGAATTTTAAGAAATCAAATGGAAACAGTTACTAAAGGTTCCACTAGTTCAGTTTCACGTTCCGCTTGGAACGCACGTGTAGTAGGGTGCTTCGATTCACGCGCGTCTCCGCCGTACGGCAGCGCTGGCATCGAGGCACCCGTCCTGGAGCAGTGGAACGCGGTAAATTTAAATTGACTCGAGCGAACCTCCAGCGTGTTTACCTTGGGAGGAGTTCGACGGGAGGGGAACAGCGTGAGAGAGATAAACGGGAAAGTGAAGGGAGGCATTTACTTGGCATACGTCGACGAAAGACTGTCTTCTTTCGTCGACATTTCAACGAAATGAGCAGTTACGCGGCCATTTTTTTACGTGCGTGCCTGCGTGAAGACGTTTCAGCTCCAGGCGGCAGGAAGAAAGAAATCTTCATTGGCTGCAGATTACCGCGGAGCTGCTCACAGCGAAGCCAGAAAGATGTTCCACACACCCATGGCCTTATACTCACACACAGAAAATCAGACGCAGAACCAGAGGGATATCCATTCTAAAAAGAATACTAAATAAATGGCGAGGCAGTTATAAAAACGAAGCCAAAATACCAGTGCCCAGTTAATCGGCGCACAACAGCTGACGTATATCTGGTGCGAAAAAAACTCAAATGAAACGTGTTAACTGGAGGTCAAATCCTTTACTGGAAATGTTGATGTGGTTTGTGGATATTTTGTCGCACACGTAAGCTGCACATGTTAGCGCATGTTGGCAAAATATGTCATTTAACTACACTGCGACAGAAACAGACTATGACGACAATGCGTCTCGATGTATACAAACTTACGCCCTGAAAAACTTTCACCTGGAACCATGAGAACATCATGTTACCAGTCAAAATATCTAATTTAGGCGCGCATTCAAACATCAAACCAACCCGCCGCAGTGGCTCAGTGGCTAAGGTGTTGTGCTGCTCAGCACCAGGACACGGGTTCGATTCCCGGCTGCGGTGACCGCTTTTCCGATGGAGGCGAAAAGCAAAAACGCCCGTGTGTACGAGATTTCGGCGCACTTTAAAAATCCTCAGGAGGTCAAAATTAATGCGAAGCCCCCCCCCCCCCCCCCCCCCCTCGGCGCGCCTCATCGCCTGCGTTTCGTCGGCGCGTTAAACCCTGCAATAAATCAATCAATCAAACATCAAACCATTATCATATCTTCCCTGATGCGAAGGGTGAGCGGCGAAGCAACGTGTAATGTGCTGACCTATAAGCGCGTAACCAGCCTCGTAGAGAACGCAATGTTGCCGCAGTTTGCGTCGTTTATCCGAAAAGACATGATCTTTACTTATTCCACGTGAAAATGGAGCCCGCCTAACAAGTCTGATTCTCCGCGAGTGAAATGTTAGCTATGTGCGCTTAATTCGATGCGGAAACCCGCATGAAGCGAGCACGGCTGGCGGGGCCTCGCTTCAGTGCCGACCCTCTGCACGCCGTCAATCATGAGTTGCGGGGCGGCCCGTAACCTCATCCGGGACGAGCACAGTCTCTTCCACACAGCGCTGCAGCGCGAAGATCCGCCGATGCTGGAAGCGGGGGAGCGCAGAACAAGTGAAACCCAAGCGTGTCTCCTCGTTCCTGAAACCGTCAGAGCCAAGAGTTCCCGCGATCCGGAAGCCAACTCTTTGCACTTAATGAAACAGCGTGTGTTTAAGCGAGGCGCCGAGAAGAAGGACGGATCCATTCGAGCAAACGCTCCCTATGTGTCCGCGTGCGGGCTTCATGTTGCCGCTGTGACTCACCCCTGACGCACGCTGCTCGTTGGGGCGAATTTTGGCTTACCGTATTGTTGGTCCACCCTCGAGAACAAATCGCCCTGTTATTTTAGTAGGGTCATTCAGTCAATTCAGTCGATGTGTGTGCATGCACGACTCTGGCGGCAAATTCTGCAGCGACATCGCGCCTCTCCTTATGTGCAAACAAGGTGCGTGTAATAATAACTGGACTAAAGAGAAACAATGAAGATAGCGAATCGACTGCAGAGGGGTTGACAGAATTAAAAGTCGATCTCTGGCATAACCGTTTATAGGTGCGCAAGCGCGTGTATGTCCCTTTGCCGAACGCGCCAACACGGCACTCGTTTTGCCACTCGGGTTACCGGCGCCGTATACACACACACATACCACGGCCTACGCGATCACCTCCAGCGCCGCGGAGTTGCTGGTAGCGGATGCCGCGCACATCAGACTTGTGCACGTTACAGAAAATAAGTTACCGATTACAATTACAATTACTTTCTTCAACATTTACTTTATTATAGTGCTCAATTACAGCCACAGAAAAGTGACTGAGCAGTTGGAGTAATGTAATCGATCACCTTTGCGCCACTTTGCTTCAAAGTTTTATTGCCGTAAGACAATAACACCAGTTTACTCAAACTAAAACGAACTACTGTGGCTTGCGTGGTAGAGAGAAGGCTGAAAGCTCGCGTGAAGGATGGGAGGCCTAATATGTTTTCTGCGATATTGTGACACGTTGTTAACTTCCAACAGGATTTGTTCTTCTAAGTTGTCGTCGCTGATTCCTTCACGTTTCGTCGTTACGAGGTCAGCTGCTACACTGAACACTCTCTCAGTGCATGCGCTGGAGGGAAGGGCGGTATTGTAAGGCACAGAAACACCTTGCGCACCTGCTCGTAGTTGGGCAGTGCTTTCATGCTAGTGTCCTTGTCCTCCATAAAGCTTCGAGCTTCGTTGTTGAAGGACAAAGGCCTCTCCCATCGACCTCCAACAGCTCCTGTCCCGCGCCGCTCGAATCCATTCGTCCCGTCCAGATTTCCTTATTTTGTCCCTCCGTCGAGTAATTGGCCTTTCTACCCCTCTCTCGGTGGCCCTGGCAGTCCACCGATTGTTGTTTAGCTTAATTACGCGGCCAGCATAAGTCCATTTCTTTTGCTATATTTTACTTTAGTTTGTCCTGTGATACACGAAGCTCGTTTCCAATCTCTAAGTATTACTCCGATCATTAATCATTCCTTCACCCATTGAGCCGACCAAAGTTTGCTTTCAAGTTGTTTAGTAAGGCGCCAAGTTTCCGTTCCATATGTCATCACCTCACATTGATTTCTGAACTTGCCGCTGAAAGTTCTCCGTGAGTGGCATGCCCGGATATCGTTTCGTCCGCTTTCTTTAACATCTCTCCCAAAGTGGACGGCGTTAGCGAATGCGCTGGAACCCGCAGCCATGCTCAAAGAGAACGCCTGCGCTACGAACCCAAGCGCCGCAAGCGCACTAAATTCGATGATAGCCCGATCGGATAGACGCCGGTCTCTATAAGGTGATGGACTCAGGTCCGACGCCGACCACGGGAATTGCTGTTTCTTATTTCCCATTGGCGGCACTTGTTACTGCTCTCCACCGCTGCCAACTTGCACCCCTCGGGCCTTTGGGGTGGCCCAGAGGTGGGGTAGCCGGTTTCAGGGCGTAAAGGTCCCGGGTTGGATTCCAGGAATCTCCCGAACTACTTTTTTTTTTTTTCTTGGGGCTTAGGAGTTTTCCATCTACGCCGGACGGATTTGGGCCGGCCAGAGCAGCTCTGCTGTTGAAAAACAGCTTTCTTTATTTGAACAAACTGGCTCGTCACATCTTGTTGCAACTTTCAAGAAACCTCCTTAGAAGGCGACGCAGCACCAGTGACGGAAACAGCGGGAAGATCGACGAGCCGGGCAGCTAGGCGCACCGTCGTTCGGCCGGGCCTCCGTGCTCTCTGTGGAAGCTGCCGAGTTCGGTGTAATGAAGGCGAGCTGCGGGGACATCTGGCAACGGGGGATCCAAATGCCGTCGCATATTTTCTCAGGACGAGAACTGCCGTAGAATTAACTTACAACTTGATTTCGGGAAAAAAAGAGTAAGTGATTACCGGTAATCAATTACAGGAAAATGTAATTGAATTACGCAGAATGTTAGACTTTCGAAAAAGTAATGGATTATATTAAAAAAATTCCAGAAAATGTGATTACAAGTAATCGATCTCTTTTATCGCGTGACGTACAGTACAACTCTGGTGCACATGCACGCAACGCTCATAAACACCCGTGCGCCGAGAAACGCGGAAGAGCTCGGCCACGCGTCCCCACTGCGCAGGCGCGGCCGCCCTCTTTCTTCTCTGCTGTGCAGTTCGTTTTCTTCCCGCTCTTTTCACAGAGCCTTGCACACGGGTTGCACGGATTTACGCTTTGAGCCTCCTATGCTTACCCACAATATTGGCCGTGAGATCTTTGACTGGCGCCCCCTGACTCGTGACGTCAGCTTTGGGACTCGCGCCGCTTTCGACTGCTGCACTCCGCTTAATATAGCTGAATATAATATAATATAATATAATATAATATAATATAATATAATATAATATAATATAAGATAATATAATATAATATAACATATTATATTATATTATATTATATTATATTATATTATATTATATTATATTATATTATATTATAATATAATATAATATAATATAATATAATATCTGAATATATCCGAATATATATGACGTAAATACGGTTAAATATACATAATATATCTCTTTTACCTGCCATAGCTTTGCTGGTGCGGGTGTTCCCCACTTTTTTCTTGTTTTCTTTTGGTAGGGGGAACACGGAAATAAATTAGAAATTGGGCAGGCAATGCCTGTGCTCGAAATCGCCCGTTTTTGTGCTTTAGTGCAGTAAAAAGCGTATTTGCAGTAATTCAGTCATTTTGCCAGCTTCTGACACATCTGAATGATTTCAAGCTGTATCCCGCACAAGTATGCAACACAGGAGGAGAGAGAGAACAACTCTTTTAAGAGCATCCGTCAGAAGATCGGGTGTAACTCGTCTTTTTTAGCTTATTTGCGAGGTGGTTGAGTGCTCACAGCTCCTCGATAAGTATTCAAAATGCGTAGGCTTTCTTTTGGAGTACTTTTAAGATGCTCTGCAGTCTGCAATGCTAAGCACCAGGCAGCGGGCCCCTGCACGGGCATCCCACAGCAGGAAATAGAACGTCTGTCTTCTATTTCTTTCGGTGTTGTTTCTTGTAACAAATTAATGTTTTTTTTTGTTTTTTTTTTGTTTTTTTTTTGTTTTGTTTTTTCTGCGCCCGTGCTTTATTTTTCGGCACCATCACAAACGTCTTATAAGGAGGTTTGGGGATGTTTGGGAGGCTCGCAAAGTTCCTATGGATATTATCTTCAGGCTGTATGGCATACATTCCCTTCTTCACAACTTGGCTTTCGTCTGCGTGCAAGGTGCATGCGTATCCGCACCGTGCCTTGCTTATTCACATTCAAATACAATGAGAAGGTTTGTGCTACGCTACAGCAAAACGCCGCAGACAACGTTGTCCAGAGAACTCGAAGGCGGCTTTTGTGTCCCGAATTTCTATCGTAACCATCCTGATCATAAACAACTGACTCTCACCACGTACGGTTACGACATGATTACGGTGTTAAAGGCTTGATATATTCGCGAACGAATGCAATAAATATTATACGTGCCGGTTTGCAGTACAACAAGAATCAAAACCAATGAAAATGTGCAAGCAGCTCTTTATTATTTTCCAACCCTTTCACCCGTAAAGAACAAATCCTGGCCTAGTCGGCATGAAGTTCCATGAATTAAAGAAAAATACTCTTGCACTATTGAGTGCAGTTCGATATGGCTGTGCGAAATGTACCGTAAATATCGCTCAAGGTCTAAACAAACATAGTGTTATTTTATTCTTCCAGTATACGTGATCAGCATGTGTGCATGAGTCTGTGTGTGTGTGTGTGTGTGTGTGCGTGCGTGCGTGCGCGCGCGTGTGTGTGTGTGTGTGTGTGTGTGTGTGTGTGCGTGCGTGCGTGCGCGCGCGCGCGCGTGTCCGCGTGTGTGCATGCGTGCGTGCGTGCGTGCGTGCGTGCGTGCGTGCGTGCGTGCGTGCGTGCGTGCGTGCGTGCGTGCGTGCGTGCGTGTGTGTGTGTGTGCGTGCGTGCGTGCGCGCGCGCGCGCGCGCGTGTCCGCGTGTGTGCATGCGTGCGTGCGTGCGTGCGTGCGTGCGTGCGTGTGTGTGTGTGTGTGTGTGCATGCGTGCGTGCGTGCGTGCGTGTGTGTGTGTGTGTGTGTGTGTGCGTGCGTGTGTGTGTGTGTGTGTGTGTGTGTGTGTGTGTGTGTGTGTGTGTGTGTGTGTGTGTGTGTGTGTGTGTGTGTGTGTGTGTGTGTGTGTGTGTGTGTCCGCGTGTGTGCATGCGTGCGTGCGTGCGTGCGTATGTTATGTGGCGAAAACATGTTATGGCGGCGCACGTGCACAAAATGGAAACCGATTAGCACTAGCTCCTCTCCGTATAGACTTTTTATAAGAACAGAAAATCAGTAAGGATAAATGGGCGTCTCCTTCCCAAGTCTCTATGGTTTGGTTTACACGTACAAAATCAGACCAGGTTGAAACCACGATTAATTTGTGAATGAACCGGTTATGGCGCCGTGCTCTGTATACGAGAATAGCCTCCAAGTTTCAAGCGACCACGTTATTGGTATCGTGCTCAATTGCTAACGTTTTGCTCAACAAACCTACATACTGGTTAGAAGTCTGGTATAAATCCAGCAGGTGCCTATACATAGAGTCGGCTATTTAAAACTGAAACCTACATTTTTTGCTCCCCATAGTGCATCTAGGCGTACTCTCATGCCATGACAACGTAAAGTGAGGTGATACAATTGTTTCGAGGGTTCGGCAAGGTTACAGAAACTGTTTTGCCATCTCCTTGCATACAATTAACGGGAATTGTAATACCTCTTGTCAAAGCCGACAACCCAGAAGACCTGGAAGTTGTTTTCGTCTTCAATTTTAGTTGCTGTCGGTTATTACCAGCTGGCTGTTACCTTTGTTCGAAAGAGTGCTCGATACAGAAGCTGACGCCTAGCTCCGACTCTTCGCGCTCCGCACCAGGGCAGGCTTCGCAAGAAATGGGGCGACGCCGGCTACGTTTTTTCCGGACCGGTATCAAAAACTGCACTGTATACCACGGCTTGAGCCAGTGTAAGCGATTTTGAGTATTTCATTGCGATAAAAAGTTACGCACACGCAAAATCTGGTGCGTACAACAATCAAAAGTGAACCGTGCGCAAAGTAACAGCGCGGACAACGACCCCGGGTTAAGCGGACGACAAATGCGAGAACCACTAAGCCGATGTCACGAGACGCGCTTCGTAGCGCCGCCCGTGGCCGCGCTAACCGCCAGTAGGAGAAAAGAGTGCCGATGCTCTGTTCCCTTATCTAGTGACACTAGCAGAGCGCAAGCGGCAACAAAGCCCGCCGAGACGACGAGAAACATTTCATACATTCCTCCATCACCATATGTAGTGGCTTGCAACAGCTTTGGTGGACATCCGCTTTCGCAGGGCTAGTGGCGAGCAGTTTTTTATTCCCTCACACCTTCTGCAGTTGTGCCGTGTAGCAACAGCTGCGTGCCACATGAATTTCAAGGGAGAGTATTATCAGCAACAGTAGCAGTAACAGCACTGAAATGACCCAGATTGCCCCCACCCCACCCCGAGCGGCATTCACAAGATCGTCGGCAAGCGATCGAGAAAGGGGGGGGGGGGGCGGTAACGGGCTTTTGTTAACAAATTCCGCTACTTTTAAGTGGTGCCTGTTACGACGTCTACCTTCACGGTAAAGATCATTGCAGAAGCTAGCCGAATGCCATAATCTTTGTAAATGTCTTAAATTACAATGATTCTTTGCTCTCTCTTGACGTGTGGTATTTTTAATTACAGTATTTTGGTTCCCTCTCTACCCACCTTTCTAGAAAAATTGCAGGGTTATTTCAAAAACATTGCGGCAGAAATGAATTCTCCACCAAGGAAAGATAAACTCGTCTGGGGGAAAGAAAAGGGAACAAAAGGGCCGCGCGTCTCCCAAGAACACGCGCTTTCGGCGGGGGTGACGGGCCGCAGAAAAGCAGGGGTCGCGGTAGACAGGATGACAATCGCGGCAGCCGGGGTGGTCCACGACAGCGGTCACTCTTTCCGTGAAAAGGGAAAAAAAGGCGACTGGCTTTTCCGGCGACTCGGTCGAGAGCGGAGGCATTCAGCTTCTTGCCGACGCGGCCGGGGTAGAGGCGCGAACCCATCACGCCACAAAGGTCTGACCGGGAGCACGCAGACGATGTGTTTACACACGGGCGCGCGCCCAAAGGAGCCGTGCAACAGGTTCACCGAAAGAGGGCGCTAGCTACCGTCACGAAATTCTCGGCTTTCTGGCTCAAGCGGCAGCCTCAGACGGATTACCATGCCCCGTAGGAATGCTTCCGGAAGATATTTTTTTTCCCCCTTCGCTAATCCCGGAAGGTTCTCTGGTCGCTACAATGGGCTGGATTATCGACTCGGCGGGGGGCTGCGCTGCGGCCGAAAAGGCGGTGTTTTCGTAGAGCATGCGGGTTGCGAGTCGATGTATGCACCCCATTGCGGGCCGTGGATGATTGCCTACGTGAATGAGGCCCCGCACTGAGCGGGGAGAGGACGTTCCCTAGTTACGGACAGCACTGCCTCAGCGGTGGCCGAATACATTTGAGGATGCAGTGTAGTTTCTCTTGATTACTGTTTTTTTACTGCATTCTCTCCTTGCTTACTCGATAGTGTTGAGCGACAAATTCCCACAGCTCCATTCGCGTAGCTCAAGCGATAGGCGTTTTGTTGCCATATCTCAAAAAGAAGACCCCTGAAAAAATGCGGGGATGAAAGTTACAAGGAGGCCAAATGTAAAAAAAAAAAAAACCTACACTCCACTCAAAAAAAAAACGTCTTGTTCTCCGTCCGACAGGCCAATGAATCAACCAAGCACAAGTGACCTAGCGGCTGGTACAAATGAACCCACATGTATCACTCCTAGGCCGGGTATACCACCGGAGTGGCTTCTATCATCATTATCCTTATCATCATAAGCTGCGGCAGCAGCAGTCTCGTCACTTTTCACAAATGTCGCGCCATGTATGGTGATTGAATAAAAACTCTTACTTAGTCGTTGCTAACGTATACTGTTCAGAAAGGAATGTTATAAAACCAGCCGTTTGATTGTTTTCGTTTATATCGGTCTGTGTTATCAGCTATAGCACATGGACTCAAACTCTCGCGTCCATTTTCTGTCGATAGTCGGTGCTAACAACGTTCAATTACGACGCGCAGTGCGCAGAATCTGTGCAATGCAATCCGACATATCCCGCATGTTTTCTCCTCCTGCAATTCTACTCGCTCGGCGTAGAGAAACCGCAGTGCTGCACACAACCTTGCCGCCCCCGTATAATAGCGGCCGTGCGAGAGCGCGTGCGCAGACCGCGGCCGCGACAAGGGTGATAACGATGATGAGGCGAGCGCCTCCGCGCTGCGCCAGGGTGGCTTGATTGCCGGCCGCCCCCCATTCTGTTCGCCCACCGCAGGGTAGCCGAAATCGTTTTGGGGAAAAGGAAGGGACAGCGCGCGCGCCGCCGCTCGGGCTCCAAGCTGGAACCAGCCAGGCACGCATGCTTGAGCCTACGTGGAACCGCGAGGGCGACCGCGAGTCGACGCGTCGGTGGGTCCGTCTCATTTGCACCCTAATGAATAACCGATGCCGCTGCGAGGTGGGTGTGCACGCACGTCGGTGCGTCAAAGGTTCTGGGAGGCTTGTCGCGGCAGTGGCACAAAACGCCCCCAATCGGGAGGAGCCTAAAGGCACGCCGCCGCGTTCTCAGGGCTGCGCGTGGTGCGCTCGCGTTTTTCCGCTTTTCGATTAACCGGTTTTTACGGACACAATGCAACCCTTGAGCTCGACAATTTCGTCCTGACAATGCGGAACCATCCGTGCAGTGTAAGGGGAGGGGGGGGGGGGGGATGAATTGACCACCAACAGCGGTGCCGACACACGGCCGATTTTTAAACGGATGCGGCGGCGTAAAAATGAGGCCCCCTCCTCAAGCCGCAGGCCGATCAAAACCATGTGCAAAAAAAGAGACAATGAGGGGGAGGCTGCAGATTGCCTTTTTTTTATTTTATTCCTTCTTCTCTTCCGTTTCTACAACTATAGGGTCACGTACGTATTCTTGGCGGGCTGACAACATTTCCGGAGCGCTGCCGAGGAATCGCGGATTCTTGAGAAGGTGCTGGTAAGAGTACTGGCCATGACACAAGTATTTCTTGTGTCTCGTATTTCTTTGACCAGTTCCCCAGCTTATAAGGCACGCGCAGTGTTAAATGCGTGGGTCAGAACCTAGTGAGCAGAGACACTGAGCGGGGTGGGGCAAGCCACTAGCGGGAAGGCCCTGAAAAGGCAAGGATGACTGAAATGTATTGTCCTCAGGGGGTGTCGCATTCCCCCACGATTACGGACACCAATTAAATTGCCTGGTATCGGCCCTGGCCAGCAGGAAAAAAAAGGGGAAGCGACGGTCCATCGCAGGCCCAACGCAATTTGTGCCTTGGGGAGGGTCTGTACTCAACAACATATTCCCAATACATTTATAGCGGCCAACCAGGGCGCTGTTTCAATGTCAGGCAAAGGGAGCAAGGCCGTCTGTTAAATAGTTACTCCCCTCTGTCTAGTCACTGCTAGGCCTGTGGGTGTAGTTCTGTCCGTAAAGACACGACTTTCCTCTACAGGCATAACAAGGCGAAAGTATACGGGATATAGTGGAAGCTCATCACACCACAAAACACAAAAACGAGGGGGTAGGGGGGTGGGGATAAACATTTGCCAGAAGAGCTTCGGTTCATCGATAGCAAGTCACAATTCACTTCTGTATCACTTGCGTTTCGTCTGCGGCTGTGTTGTTTGCCTTTAGGTCATACAGGTTTTGATCGTCTTCCCTAAGCAAAATGTTTAGTTGTGAGTAACGCTACGTCCTTCGTTTGTGCGTTTTCGTCCTCGTTTTCCCCTAATATCTCCAAGAAGGAAAAGAAGGAATCAAGTGACTCGTCTGCCTAGCAGACATGTTTCTTTTGCCTAACTGCAAGCGGACAGGGCGGCCGATATAGAAAATTTGGCTTGACATCGCTTGGCGAAAGAAGATACTTGAACAAAAAAAAAATGATGAAGCGATCTGATACAGATTCCTTCTCGATGCGCAAACATCGTCTGTTTGGTTCAGTTGCGTCATGAGGCGGTTTCAAACGAATCTTGGTTGTTATTTTTAAAGTGTGTAGATCAGGAATTCGTGCTTATGAGTCATTTTCCAATAACCTTTGCCCGCATTTGCTACTCCGTTGGTACCTAACACTGTGGTACGTTTCGCAGTATACGCGTACAGGCCAGAGCACGCACGCACATTGCTTCTGGATGACCCTACTAGTGCATATAAAGCAATTTATTGAGTGATCGAATAATGGAGTTAATGAATCTGTTGACTGACTGAAACAACTGAGTAGCCGTTTCATAATTGATTGTTTTTCAATAGACATCTACGGGTATGTGCTACCCAAGGAGGTTGCGTAAAGCTTCTGGAGTGGAGATGGCGCTCGAAAACTGACGCCGACGGCCGCCATCTTAGCGTGGGCAGAAAGTCGTTCCGTCGTAGCAGACGCATTGCGGCCGTCGCATCATGTACTTGTTTTTGCGGCGGGTTACATTAAATTTTTGCTTCCATCCTTTTTTGTTTTGTTTTTGTTTTGTTTTGTTTTGTTTTGTTTTGTTTTGTTTTGTTTTGTTTGTTTGTTTTGTTTTGTTTTGTTTTGTTTTGTTTTGTTTTGTTTTGTTTTGTTTTGTTTTGTTTTGTTTTGTTTTGTTTTGTTTTGTTTTGTTTTGTTTTGTTTTGTTTTGTTTTGTTTTGTTTTGTTTTGTTTTGTTTTGTTTTGTTTTGTTTTGTTTTGTTTTGTTTTGTTTTGTTTTGTTTTGTTTTGTTTTGCAAGTAGATTCTCTCATGCGGCTAGCTTCAAGCGCACCGAGCTTTTCTTGTGCGCGTTCATTTCGACGCATGTGGTTTCGGTTATGCTCCCCTCTTCGTGTTTCTAGTTAAGCGCTACGCAAGTCTCTTGTGCGTGCGCCGGTGGGCGCACACTTCTGCTAATCATTTACATTCTTGGGCGCATACAATTAAAATAAACAGAAGACACAATTACATTTTTTTTCTGCCCCATGTGTCGTTCTTCCGAGTTCTCTCTTGCCAAAGGACAGAGCTCGTGTTCGTTCGATCGTCGTTTGCGGATGGATGCTCCAAAGGTGTAAAAAGCAGAAATGGTCTGCTCGTGCGTCGCGTTCGGCTACGCTAATCGCGCGACGAAGACGTCGGGGATCACCTCACCTTTCATCTGCTAGTACTGAGGGTCTCTGTTTGTTTTGGGTCTCGAGGGCACTACTAGTATTATAACGTTATAAGTGCACACTTGCCCGCCGTTTGTGCGTGATGTAAAGGGAAAATTCGCCGTAGCACCTGCCGTCTGCTTAGCGAGCATACCGTACGCGCTTGTTAACGCAGATATGCGAATGTTTTCACTCGTAGTTGTGGTCGTCCTGTAGTCGCTTGCGTGCGCAAAATCACGTTTGTAAATATGTGGTGCGCAAATTGTTTTTCCGCACTAATTTAAATGCAGAGTATTGCTCAGACAGTCAGCGTCAAAAATCATGGCACTCTTGTTTAATATATTTCATTTGCATCCGCCCTGCGTGAATACTTTGACGTTTCTCGCTAGCGCTGTTTCGTAGAAGTCTCTGATGCACCGCAATGCTCTCCCGCGTTCTTCGTCCGCGTGATTTCCTTATCATTAGCATCCTGCTCGCGTACGAACGTGCGCTGTCAAGAAGGTTGTGAATGTGTTTGAGTAACCTCCTGCACGTAGTTTTCTTATCAATGGCACGCTACTATCGTGAGAAAGTGCGAGGTTAATGTAGTCGTGGATCCAATTAAGTAACCTGGATTTGAAAAATAAAGCCAATGCGAGTGAGACATGTATGTGTGATGATCATGCTTTCTGTAAAGTGCACGCGGTATAAAAAACCTGCTTTAATGAGCTGCAGTGTGTGCCTAATCCATTTTGCAAAATACGATTGAAAAGCTGGCAATAGAGCCGCCGTGGTGGCGCAGTGGCTAATGAATTGTGCTGCTCATCCCTAGATCGGAGTTCGATTCCCGGCCACGGCGGGCGCTTTTCTGATGAAGGCCAAAAGCAAAAACACCCGTGTGTACGAGATTTCGGCGCACGTTAAAGATCCCCAGGTGGTCAATATTAATCCGGAGCTCTCCACTACGGCGCGCCTCATCGCCTGCGTTGCGTCGGCGCGTTAAACCCCACAATCAATCGATCGATCGATCGATCAATCAATCAGTCAATCAAATCAATCAATCAATCAATCAATCAATCAATCAATCAATCAATCAATCAATCAATCAATCAATCAATCAATCAATCAATCAATCAATCAATCGATCAATCAAAAGCTCGTGCTTAATTTGGTCTTCTTCGGCAAGGACAAAACTGGGCATGTTGTTTAAACCAGAAAACATGCATGTGCAGTACATATAAAGATTGCAATATCCTGATGCATATGATTCCTTGCAGTACTGCCTAAAATCCATTCGAACCGCTAAACTATGTGTACAGAGCTTGCTTGGGTGTGAGAGCTGCGTTATTATTCATAATTAATTAATGAATATGCATTGATTATTGCCAGCAATTCCGCTAAAAGAAACAAGCGTCAAATAATCGCGCTGTCGCGTGTACCGCACTTTCAGCGTAAAAGCACGGTCAATAGTAACCTTATAACGCGGCATCTCTTGCCATGGCGTGCAACATGAGGTAATTTTGATGTTAAGAGTGGCGGCCTATAGCCTTAGATATACAGAATAAACGTTTATTGAAATAAAAACAAGGGGAGGGGGGGGGGTGTCTTTAGCCAAGCGCTACGCGTTTTCCCGCGGAGGCAGCTCTGTTCACCACCATAACATACACACATGCGAACTCGCTGCTTGAACCATATCCTACGTCAATAGCTTCCGCGTAAGGCAAAATTCAGGCTGCCCTCAAATATCGTAGTCGATAAACCAGCTTACCCATCGTTTCCTCCCTTGTAAGGCCAAAAAAACACGACCGCACTTCAGCGTCCCTGCCGGCTCAGCGCATTTTCTGCCCACGGCAATATGGCCACCGACCGGTTCGCCCGGCTTCACCTCCCCACGTTGCCTGCTATGGGCGGCCTCGACTCCAGAAGTTTTATACAACTTTCTTGGTGCTACCCTTTGGCCACTGAACACCGTGCTATGACTCAGCGTAGGCGCACAGGCTCTTCTGGTCGACGTTGTAGTGCCTTCGCACTAATCAGTGCCCGTAAATCTCAACACACTTGCGTTGTCGCCTTTCGTCTCCACGTGAAGAGCAGCCACCGCGGCCGCGATCGAACCCGCGTCCATGGTTTGAGCAGCACAACGCCATAGCCACTCGGCCACCGCGCCGGGTTCCTTGAATAGGTGGAAAAACGCATTACGGAGTCAAAAGATGCATCTCGTGCATGATGTGTTAAATAAAACGGAGAAATAACATTTTAGAGCGGCCAGAAGCGGGGGGGGGGGGGGGGGGGGGGGAGGGTAGGAATTTCTGCCATCCGTCCCCCTTTTCTCTTGCCTCTACGGTTACCCTTCCATTCTTCCCCCACAAATCATTCGCCGGCTGTGCCACTTGTCGTTGAGTGTGATATGTAAAGCAAAAATTTAATGTGTATTTAGGGAGCGTCAACCTGTTCGGGGTGGAGGGGACGGTTTCCTGGAGTTTCGTTTCCACCGTTCGGGCCCACCTGCAAGCTCCGGAAGGACCTCGCCTTTCGTTTGTATGCAGTGTATAAACGCGGCCATCTCAACACGTCGACGAGGGGGACTGCGGGCCCAGGAAGTGGGCCGGAAGCCAAGCTACCGGTCCGAACACGGGGTTATCACCTTGCGCCCGCTCGGCTGCGCTGACGCGAGATGATGCGGGGGGGAGCGCTCCCTTGCAGCTGATGCGCCACCCTGTTTACTCGGGAGGCCTCGTGCCTGACGAAGGACAGCTCCTGCTTGGCGCCGTGGCTGCCAGCCGGCCGGGTTTTTCTCACGGACGCCGGAACACCCAGGTTGCACCTCCCGCACGGGCACTGATAACCCCCCTGCCTCCGTTTCAACCCGCGCTTTTACTTGTACCCTAGCAGAAATATTGAGAGCGGTATGTAGTCAGAATCGTTGCTGCACTACGTAACTGGAACAGATGATTAAAGTGTCGTTTCTTGGATGAAACGAGGCCCCAACTACGAAAACCTTTGTACAAACACAAAATTGCTTTGGTTGGCCCTGGGCCAGCCAAAGACAGCGTACTGGGCATGGGCCCTTGATGGTGGACACTACAGGTGGCGCGAAATCACAATTCCGGCTATGTTTACACAACAAAGGGCTCGCTTCTCTTTGCAGCACAGTTCAAGTCCTTGACGTTACCTACTGAACCTTGACAGTCTCCCGTAAATGTGGTGGCGGCGATAATAGTCGGAGTGGAAGTATGAAGGGGTAGGGGTGGCCACAAGATTGTTTTCAGGCGAGGAGGAATAGAAGGAATCAGGGAGTGGCGAATAACCAAATCTGTACAGTCGAATGTTTTAAATATATGCGCAACATTAAGGTCATGCACTGATTGCCATTTCAACGGAAGCAATGTTGAAATAATAATGAAATTTTTATTTAACCTCTCGCGCTCGTCCCCACACAACCGCCCCCTCCCCCCCTCCACCTCCCCACTTCCCTCCTCCTCGTAGTCCTGAGGAGGGGGCGAGTGGCTCAGGACCATAAACACCCTTGTAAAACGCCATCTTTCAGGAGCGATATTTTATACCGGCATTTGTAAGGAATACGTCTTATTTTGGGGGAAAAGCGCTATTTACCATAAGCCGCGTAAAGACAAAAGCCTCATGGAAGCCAATTTCATTTCTCATGTTTTTCAGACACTAATAAATATTATCTTGGCCTCGAGCCCATGGCCACTAGAAATCGATGTGTCAGTTGAGCTAACCAGGGCCCCAGGCGGCTGCAGCACAATAGGATAGGATATGTTCCCCCACTTTAGATAAGTTGACCTCCTGGGTTCGAGCTCCACTCGAATTTTTTCTTAGTGAAGAAGAATATGGGGACGAGCGGCCCACTTGACCTCTGGCAACACTCCGGTCGAAGCTTCTCTGTGAAGTCACGATGACCTCCCCTTCTATGAGATTTCCTCCAAATTTGATCCGCCACATTCCGAAGCGAATCAGAGTATTCTTCGCTGGGGCACTTGGCAGAGGAGCATACGGGAGAGTACCCCTGCTGTTTAATATGATGCAATGCGGTTCGATATTCCTGTTAGTATCCCTCCATCAGAAACACCATATTTGCAACATTCCCGTGCATGGCCTTCCAGTATTCCACTCCTACCGCATGTCCCCTCTATGTGACGCGCAATCCGTTCGAGTGCAGGCATATCAGGTCCGACAAATCCGAGATTGAAGCTGCCATCTTGTGCACGTCGACTGGTACTAGTGCGCCTTCCCAGCCTATCATCGGACTACAATGCATTCAAATAATTTCTTCTCCATAGAATATCAAACCGCATTTATTTCATTCGCGGGGCAAAATAAGTCGAGGGGAAATGTCTATCCTTCAAAATTCAAAACGACATTTCAGTGCCGACGTCCAATGAACATGTTTAAATTCTTTACGCGGTTCCCCTTCATGGCGAACGGACCAGCCAACGAGCTGGGCGAGATAGGACAAACCTTGTGCCATACAGCAATCGCTGCAGTTTAAGGTTCGTGACGAATGAACTTCTCTTGTGCTATCATTTCGCCTTGAACAGCAAGAACAGCAGTCAATTACATATGGTGAACGATAAATTCCACACTATAAATAGAATTTGCCTGAATTCACCCTTAGAGGCTAATTTACTACACAGCACCCTGCAGATGCAGATAGAAATTGCTTGAGTAAGTGTTCTTGAGCGGGTGAATTAAGATACACCTATAAAATAGGCACGCAATGCATGGTAGACGCCAAACAACCCATAGTGGCCTGAATTGTTTTGGAAGTCTAGAACCGGTAGACCATATGCATGTAATACCCCTGCCACACGGGCACTTTAAATAGCGATTGAAGTGAATCGCGATCGAGTTTTCGAGCGCGCTCGACGCACTGCCTCTGCTACACGGCACGTTTCAATCGCGATGGAGAAGTTGCACCGGTTGCACTCGTGTACGCCAGATGGCTCTAACAATGTACTTGCGGCCGGCGTCTGGTAACTTCGCGCGGTCGTAGGTATACGTAACTATGTAAATGGTACTGCACGCTTATTTGGGTCAAATTATTTCACACAATTTGTGGCGTTAGTTCAAGTTGTCACCTTCTGTGCCATCACTGAGCGGGGACGAGAGTATCGGCGCTTTCGTTCGATCGCGCTTGGAAGCCTCGATCGCACTTGAGAAGCCAAGATTGAGTTCGAGCGGGATCGAGCTCGATCGCGAATGAAACTGCCGTGTAGCAGCGCCCGATCCGGATTGAGCTCGATCCGGATCGACACAATCGCGATTGAAAGTGCCCGTGTGACAGGGGTGTAAAAGCCGGAATGGGGACTGTGTTTGATTTTGAAGGGAAGGAGAAATGAAACAAATGACACGACTGACGCTCGTGCCTGAAATTAACGAACCTAACCTTGCACACCCCGGGAGAGCGCGCTCCCGAATACGGACGGTGGCAGGTCTTGCTCGGAGGCGACGATGTGGCGCGAAGGAATCGGCGCATGACGACGGAGGCACTATGCCGCCGGCGCCGCATGCCTGGTGCTGGTGGGCGTCGCACGATAACGGTGCTTTATGCGTCTCGACGCGCCGTCCCTCGCGGCAGGCAGCACTCCCGCCGCCGGCAAGCTCGGGCACGGCGACCCCGTGGGCGATGGCCCCCGGCCGCTCTTGTGTGTACTCGCCGATTATCGCCAGCGAGCTCCGGCGGCGCAACACACGCGTGTGCGGCGCCCGTACGAGCCTTCGACTGGCCTCGTCCGCCCGAAGAGCGCCTCCAAGTTTTATGGCCGCTGTCACGGACGGGATCGATGGCTGTCTTTAGACGCATTTAGGACAACTCCGGAGCGCGTGACCAGCCGCGTACGCCTGGCGACAGTGCGCTCGAAGCTTCCCTCGGCCCGAGATGACGTTGTCCAGTTGGCCATTACGGCTGCCCGGAAGTACCCATTTAACGGAACGCGAGGATGGTCGACATCGCACGAGGCCAGAATTGCGTACGAACTGCAGAGGCAGTACGAGATGACTAATGGGGATGAAGTGGGGCCGTCGCTGTGGCGCTCTCGTGTGGTTACGGGAGCCAGGTGTACGCAGAAGTCCGGCCACACGAAACAGTCGGCAAACGGTATAGCCGGGAATAATGGCTTGGTATTATGACAGGGCACGCCCCGTCCGCTCTGATTAAGGAGCACCGACCCGCTCATTCGACATGCGTCCGAAGCTCGATTCAGCATCCCGAGGCGCCCACAGTTTTCTGTCTACAAGGAAATCTGTAGCACGGAAAACGTGTATCTTCTATATATAGTTACGCATAAATCAGACGTGTTGTTGCCGGAAACTTCGATCGCCCTCTCGTCAAATTAATGAAGACGTCCCTTGCTGGCACTGAACACACAGCTTCAAAAAATTAAAACGAGCGCGAAGGACGAGGACAGAGAAACACAGTAGTCGGGACGAGCGCTCGAAAGAAAGGGCCCACTGTTTTAATTAAGGGCGCTCGTTTTAATTTTGTGAAGCCATGAACCAACACGCCCAACAAAGCATTCTATAAGTGAACTCACAGGTCGGGACGCACGCAGTTTATGCAATTAACTACAACTTCCTTGGCTTCCTCTCAAGCTCCTATAAACAAGAAAAGGCTACCATTTTCGCCATCCCCATGTAATATTGTACGAGCAAAATAAAATAAAATGAGTGCCTGGCCTCATGTCGACCTCCACTGAGATGCGGCGCGACTGTCCGATGTCGAAGAAAATGCAGAAGCAGCGTTCCTGTCATGTTTCTGGGAGCCGTCGACTTCGGGGCCGCATTAGCGTGGCTATGCGTACAGTCGCACTCGTATAATTGTCTGGTAAAGAGCGCAGAAGCTAACTATTCCCAGCCACTTAGCCCAGCAGGCATCCATTCGAGCAGCACATTATTTGACTCGAAGGATCTGTATACGCAATGAAAGCTTGGCAAGTTTTTGGCTTGGTGCCGCAGCACTTGCCGGATTTTTCGTTCGTTTGTAGCCGGCATTGATTGGCCACTCAGGTGCATTGTGTTAAAGCTGAACCACGCGACCGCCTTAGAGTGAACGGCTTACTGATGTGCAGTCAGCGCGTGTACTGCTTGCAACAGGCAGGTTTCCTTTCTACCCGTGTGCACCCCCGGCGGCCGCTATTTAGAGACCCTTGAGCCTCAAACAGGCTCACTCTCCTTGGGTGAGGTCAGGCCGGCACTGTAAAGAACCTCGGTGACCCCGCACTATAACCTGATCCTCCGGACATGATCGTGTCCGGATTCACAAGGCGAGAAGCGATTCTTCTTTGCAGGCGGGCGTCCATTGCGGGACTGCTAATATAAGACCAATACAGTTCAGCTTCCGCCAACAGGTAGCTGCGCGGGCGCACGAAACGGTAGCTCGGAACGCAGGAGTACATGAATAGCGGAAGCGTTATTATAGCGCGAGCGCTGTTCGTGGGTGTGCTCACTGGATTTTCCCCGAGGGGTTACTGTATGGTTCTCGAATTGACCTTGGGTAGGTCAGGTTCGACTTAATGGCTGCAATGCTCTCGGCTGTAGTTGGCAGGGTGTTTGTGGAATGCTCTTGCACAGAAATTTAAACTCATACCTGAAGTTTCTCGGAGCAGACCAAGCAAACGAACATAGCGAATGAAAGTAGCTGAGCTGACGTGTAGTGTGCATTTGATGAAAACACAGACGCGCTAACGCCTCCAGCACGGAGCGCAAAATGAAAATGGGAGTTTTAATTCGATCGCCGTTGTACGGGACATTGGACAAATTGAAAAAGAGAGAAAAAAAAGTGGGGAGTAACGGAATCGTTCCATGGGCGCTCGAAAGTGTACGTGTGGAAAGCGATAGCTAGAGGCTAAACATACGGTCTGCGGCAGCGGAAGCCACTGCACTCGAAGCGCTGGGCGAGCCTGATGCTTCCGTCAGGAAGCCAGCGCAGCGGCGAGCGCCCCTCCCGCCGCCTCGCGCACGTGCGCACATCCAAGGCACGCGCGTCATCACGCGTGGCGCCGTTTTTCTCGCAGGGCGTGCGGCCAGCCACGTGGCGAATTCCCCATTTCGCACTGCCCTTGGACCCAAACGCATCTCCACACAACCCGTTTCTCACCGAAGGAATATGTGACGCGCGTGTTTGCACGCACGGGATCCACGGGGGCTAGCGCTGGAGCGCACCTTGTTTTAATGCGTTGGCATTGCTGGGTTGCTTACGCCGAAATCGGTCTGCAATGATAGAGACGGTGTGCTACATTTCTGTACATGGGACCTCATGGTGTATCTAATAAAAGGCCTTTAGGGCCTTTATATTGTTACGTGGCAGCAGAATAAATCAGAGGATTCATGGCTGGTTCAGAAGGGATCTGTTTACAAAAAAAGGCGAACGATATTTTTGGAATATTTACATGGCGGCCATCACCGCACACAGCTTCCTCCTCGTTGGTGATGAGTATGCAAGGTGGAAGGGCGCTGTTGTCCACTTGATCTTCGTCTTCTCGTGACAATATTTTGGCATAGAACTACGTATATATCCCCGAACAAAGGTCCTCCCAACAATGCACTTTTGTATAGCAGGGAAGCCGACTCGAGAGGGACCTGATGCAGAAGTCAGGTCCACTGCTCAGGGACTTGGTGGTAGTAAACTTGGCAGAATATTTATTTTGGGCAGTGCAGAAGGTCTCATGACAAAACGCGAGTCACGTGAAAAAGTGTGGGAGGGCTGCGTCCTTTCCAGCCCCCAAAACAACAGAAACAACAAAGAACAACCAGCACATTTGATACCGCGAGGTGTATCTGTGGAGACGAGCGGGTGGAAAGCTGATGCATTAGCCAGCCAGCACTACTTGGGGGTTTCTGCTGATTTTTTTTAACGACACGTTAATCGAGCAATACCGCTTACATTCTTTTAGAGCTTTCACCACCTGCGGTGACTTAAAATAGTGTAATGCTGAAGGCATCAATTCTTCCAGTCAGACGTGATGCCTTCAGCATTACACAATCTTAAGTCACCTTAGGTCAGACCTTCTAGTCAGACATTTTTTGTACTGTCCCTGGAAAACCCGGTCTCATGATTCGCAACTGCTTCCAGATGGGTAGCTAAGTGTTTTGGATTACTTGTTCCATATTCTGTTGGGGCAGAGATGTTTGCGTTGCAGGAAAATAACAACCCTTTATGGGAGGAGTCAAGATTGTGAGGTTGACCACCAGATGGGAGGCCTCCTTAGTCCAAGAAGCCCTGCGGGACTTGTCTCACCCGGTCACCAGGCGTTGTTGGTGATCTAGGTCGCAGCTCGTCGTCCGAGTCTCCCACTGCTGCATCAAAAAGTAATTACATAGCGTTACTCCGTACGAAGTCCAAATGGAACTACGTACAGGATCAGTTATTGAGACTCGAAACGAACATGACACTGAGCTCAAAAGTGACGATTTCTCCGCAATGCGACTTACTCACAACATGATACCATTTGTTTTAGCATTCGCTGTGCTTTAGCATTCAATAACCACTGCATATAATTGATTGATTCTAGGGTTTAACGCACGGACGCAACGCAGGTGATGAGGCGCGCCGTAGTGGAGGGCTCCGGAATAATTTTGACAACCTGGGGATCTTTAACGTGCGCCGAAATCTCGTACACACGGGCGTTTTCTTTTTTTTTGGCCTCCATCAGAAAAGCGGCCGCCGCGGCCAGGAATCGAACCCGCGACCTCGTGCTCAGCAGAGCAACGCCTTAGCCATTGAGCCACCGCGGCGGGTACCACTGCATTTAAGCGACAGCTACTTTGGGAAGTTGCCGCCTGCGATGTTTCTGTTGTGGAAGTAGAGAAGTTAGAAGCGGGGCATGCATAGTATCAACATTAGTGAATAAAGGAGGTGGAAGTGCGTTTCCCGTTCTGCCATACCCTGGAGTCCTGGTTTCTTGCGGTTCACAGCAACTTTGGTGCCGAAATAACCCGTCTTCAACCGCCCGGCATCGTCCGGTCGAGCCATCGGGCCTGAGAGACGGCGATGGACCGTTTGAAGCCCAAGCGAACGGCACGGCGGGCCCTTCTGACCAAACTGGTGAACAAAGCCACACTGTAAAAAATTTTTGCTCGAAAAAACAGACATTTTCTGGCAGCTGTCCTGCCAGAAATTTTCTGTAAAGTTATGTTTTCTGTTTTTAATGTTTCTGTTATTTTACAAGCATTTTCTGTTTCTCACTACAGAGAATTTATGTCAATTCCCTGTTTTCGGTTTTTCATGTTTCTGTTATTTTACAAGCATTTTCTGTTTCTCACTACAGAAAATTTATGTCAATTCCCTGTTTTCCGTTTTCTGCTTTTTATAAACTTTTTCTGTTTTTTAAGGTTGTTTTCCTCCACAGAAAATCTGTGAACCTTCTGTTTTCCACTGGCAGCTTTTTTATAGACTATTTGTGTTGTGCATACATCGTTTTTTCTTACGAAAATTATAATAATGTACTGTTTCACATTTCCGGTTAAATTGTTTTGCTCATTTAACAAGTAAGGTTAAATTATTTAGCTCTGACTTATTTTGACATCAATCTCTGGTAAAATAAGTCAAAGCAAAAGTATTCAGCACCTTGACACAATTTCGGTTATGGTCCTTCATAAAATACATTTCCTGTTACTTTTTCACATCTTGAAAGTACTCCAGTTGAATTCGCGGCTTTATGCTTCATGGGTGAGAATAATCATGCCTTGAAAATTAAACATCACCCTGTATCATATTGTTTGAAACTGCCAAAACAATTACTGGTGTAAAGTACACAGCATAAAGTGACCACTCAGGCACACAACAAAGCAGGGTGAAAGTATCATTGACATTATTTATTTTTCTGCCAAACTTAAGGCTGTTGCTACCAAGAATTAACTCAGTTACGAACAACGTATCAACAATTTCAAATATAAGGATCTATGAGTATGAAAACAAAATCACAATTCATGATATTGTGACACAGTGAACAAAAGGAGACTTTCCGTGCCAGAGGTGTTGTTAGACTAGGAAGATCACCTTTTCTTCAACTTTCAGAAATGCCCACAAACACCCCACTGAGGCAAAACGAACTATTTACAGAACTTAATCAGTGACGCTAAACTGAGAACACTTTTTCTACAGCGACATTAAGCTACAAAATGTTCACGTCTCGTATTACTACAGTACAATACTACTATGGTGAGAGCTCCGATAGGACTAGGAACACATTTTCTTCTACTTCCAAAAAAAAGAACATCAATAAAATAAAATCCGACATTTTTCCCGCTTTCTGGAAGCAGAAAGATGCAACATAACGCAAATACCACGGTAATGAAAAATGAGGGAGGAAGTGTTGTGAGACTAGGAACATAACATCTATTTCACATTAATGAAATCACAAAAAAGCAGAGAACATATAAATGCCAATTCATACAATAGCAAAGTAACCAATGATGCGGCACATTTGGTGCAAGGCACTTCCATCAGAGACATCTTCATTGCTGCCCAGGGAAATTGGAGAGCCTAGTAGATTTCGTGGTCTTCCACCACAGTGATCAGGGATGCGACATTTGGAAACAGGAAATACTGCTTTTGCTTTGACTTCTCCTTCTTTGCTCCCATGTCAGGGTTGATGGCTGCAATAACCCTGCAACAAGAATAGCACACGTTCCGCATATAAAATACATGTGCACCAACAAAACAACATCGTTTGCAGGGTTTTATGTATGGTATCATGCTGTAATAATAGTTTCCAGTTTTTTTTGAAATCAAGTGTTAAAGGTGTTTGATAACTGCATTCCGTTTTCTTGTGCTACTGAGGTGATCCAAACGTACCACCTGAGCAAAGGCAAGAAATATATATAGCAGACTACCAACATTGCAAGGGGGTGAATAAATACAGTTCACTGTATTTCTTCACTACCCGCTTCACAGTACACAGCGGGAGCAGTCAACCTCGATTTTTTTTCCAAACGGCCAAACTTCTCCCGCTCACTGAGTAGCCAGTTAGTGTTAATTATTAATCACTATTAATATTTGCAGAATATCCTACGTAGCTCTATCAATGGCTACATCAGCTTTGGCTTCAGCCTAAGCGGCAGCGGTTTGGCCGGCTGAATAAAAATTAAGACCGACCGCCCTCACGGAGTGAATGGACCTTTGCCCAGTACCGGCCCTCCAGCCGGCCGCCACGGCGAAACAAACTGGCTGTAAGGCACGTGCCCAAAAATGTTTGGCTTTCGGGGAACCCGGCGCGAAATATCCTGGTCCTGCACTCCCCCCGCACCCAGCTGTCACCCGTGCCTCTCACATTAATGCCACGGTAGCAGGCGCACGCTCGCGTGACTAATCCGCAGTGGCCGAAGCACCCCCTTTCCTTTAATTTTTTTCATTTTCCTTGCTCCCTCACAGGTAGCCAAGTGCTCGCAGAGTGGTCAGCCTCAAACATTTTTTCCCTTTCTTTGAAAGCCTTTTTTTTGTGTGCATGTACGAACTCACTGCGAACTTCCCGGAAAAAGAAAATAAAAACATGCAGCCTTAAGAAGCATAGCCGCTCTCCAAGCAGCAAGCTGAGGGGGCGCCCTTTTGTTTATTTCACCCGAGGCAACTGCCAAGAATGGTGGACCGCAGCCCGCAGATGTGCAGATTGCCACTGGAAAAAGGTCCAATGGAACTTTTTCCCGTAGCGATCTGTTCATACGGGGCATGAAGAATATCTACAGCTGTTACAAAAGGTAAGCCACGGCCACATAAAGAAAAAAGGAAGAGGAAAGCTTGGGGGGACTCGAACCCGTAATTATAACATCCGTAAGCAGAGACGTAACCTTCACACTAAACTCCACGACGGAAAACGGCATCTAATCCGCCGAATTTCATTTCGTCAGTACAGAACTTTTAGCAACCCACGCTAGACAATGCCTTTGTATAACCACAGAAACGCGCGAGGTGGTGTTGATTCGCGGTCATCAGCGGGTAAATGGAGGGGAAAAGGAGAGTACGGTGGCCGCGTCTGCGCACAACATTCATAAAAAAAAACAAAAAAAAAACCTCATATTAAGGCGAGCGTCACTACATAGGCACGGCACGACGCTCTTGTCCCACGAGGCGACTTATCGTTACGGTACGGGATGAGCACTTCATAACAATCTATTTCCATCCAACAAGCCAACAAGCAACAGTGCAGGCACGAAAAAGAGAGGCATAAATAGGAACTAAGCGCCGCCTCCACAAAACATAGTTAAAATTTAGTACTCACCCTGGGAAGATGAAAAATTGAAGAAAGAAGCCTGCCGCTGTATCGTTATGCTGGTACCTACAGGCACAGAACACTACAGGGCAGCCATTTGTAAAGGGCCGCATTTCAAAATTGCAGGAGCGCAACAAAATAACGTCGGCCCGGCGCTGTTTGACGGTTAAGAAAATTCTTGTTAAACATTCAAAAAATTATTCGTATTTTATTCTATTTTATGCAAATTAATAGTACAATATTTTCACGATTTCACGCCTGTTATTGGTCAAGATGAGGAAATAACAGAAAATTTGTGTTTTTTCTGTTAACAGGTTTCTGTTTACCAACCATCACAGAAAACTTCTGTACGTCAACAGACATTGTATGTGAAAACTCTGTAAATTTACAGAAATTTTTTTACAGTGCAAGGCTGCGCTCCAATCTACGCCTCCAGACTTTGCGAGCTTGCAGTCTGTGCTCCAGTGCTTGACGACTTGCGAGGCGGAATTCCACGCGATCAATACCGAGATGGAACCTTTGATACCTGTCGAATTACTGAAAGCTGAGCTAGAGGCTGTGCTGCAGTACGGAGATGAGGCGCTTAACGTGATTCCAAGTCTCAACACAGTCGTAGAATCTCTTAAGGACCCGACTGCGTCAGCTGCAGCATCTGCGACTTTGTTTGACGGCTCGTCACGGGAGACGCTTGTTATTTAGCCGTTAAACAGGACCCAGACTTCCACAATTGGAATTAACGCCATTTCGCGGTGACATAAGCATGTTGCTGCCGTTTTGGGAGCACTTTGAGGCAACTATCGGCAAAAACCCGACATTGAGCGTAACGGAGAAATTTCACTACCTTAGGAATTTCACCGCATCAGCAATTGCCAATCTAGAGACAACCGAAACATGTTATAAGGATGCCATCGAGATGCTTGGCTCTAGGTTTGGAGATCCGTTCCGCATAGAACAGGGACATCTCTACCGTCTACGATCCCTAACTACCGTTCGGTCTTCCTCCGACGTGACTCGGTTACGCCGCCTATACGACACCCTCCAGAGCCACGTTCGAGGTTTCACGGCATTGAAAGTGCCCACTTCATCATACGCCTCGATGCTTATGGACATACTGCTTCGGAGTCTTCCCCCCGATATTGTTGTTCAGTACCATCGACGTCGTGCTGAAAATTCTACGTCTACTTCTGGGCAGCGTGCTCAACCCTCTGATACGAGACTGCAAGATCTCATGAATTTCATTCGTATCGAGGTTGAAAGCCGTGAGAAATCACAACCAGTGCTTGACAAAGCATCAAGAAACTTCGACGAGACGTATAGATGGCGCAACCAGGACCCTCACAAGCCACGTCCTCCGAAAGTTGCTGTCTTTCACAATGCAAGAAAGCTACCACCGAAAGAAAGTCCTTGCCTTTTCTCCAAGAACAGACAGCATGTGACCGAGGAATGTACCGCGAAGCTGACGAGTACTGACAAAAAGCAGCTTCTTCGCATGGACGCACGCTATTTTCGATGCACAGCCAAAGGGCATCGCTCAAGCGAATGCCAGAGGCGTATCAAGTACTCACACTGCAAACGAAGACACGCGACGTCTCTCTGCATGCAGCAAAGTATAGTAACTCTGGACAGCCGAAGATTAACGCTGAAAATACGTACTACACCATACACGTCTGCGGAGACAAGCCCAAGCATGAAAGAGGGTCCCACTTTACTTCTTCACCCCATCCGTGTATGGGCTGTTTCCGACCAAAGAAGGATCTTTTTGCGTGCTGTCGTTGCCGGGGGTAGTCAGAGAAGCTTTCTTCGCGAAGATATATCCAAGAAGCTGGAAGTTCCGGTTGTTGGACCGGTACTATATTTCCGGTTGTTGGTAAACTTGGCGATCAATACGTTCGGCAACACTCAGAGAACCAAAAGCCGAAAATATCGGATAGTTCGACTCAAGCTACAAAGCCAATTCGACAGCAGGGAATGTGTCTTGGACGCCATGGAAATTCCAGAAATACGCCAAGATATCTACTACCATGTACCTGATATCCCATTAGTCAAGAAATTTGAAAAAGCAGGCAAAAATAGCGCGGACAGTGACAAATTTGGGTGGAGTGTTTGAGACAACAGTATCGACTGCTTATTGGCGCTGATCAGATGTGGCTAATCATGGCTCCAGAGGTTACCAGAGATGCCAACTCAAGCCTTGTTGCCATCAACACAATGTTTGGATGGACATTTCAAGGTTCAACGCAACACCATCTGCCTTGCACGCCCGCATGCTTGGTTACCGTTTTGCACAGCTATGCGACAACAGAAGACCATGAAGTCCCTGAAGACAAGCGTGGCCGTAAGTTCTGAGAACTCGAAACCATGGAAATACTGGGAGACGACCAAGAACGCCACGCAAGCACAGAAAAGACCAGTTGGGATGTGCCTCTCCCTCTACACATTTAGGAAGAATGGTCAAATTGGTCTAACAATGTCCGCAAGCTAGAAGACATCAGAATTGCCCACCACATGTTTTGTGGACATGAGAAACCACCTGGAAACTTGAAGGTACACGTTTTTTCTTATGCGAGTCCTCAAGCCTAGGGCGCCGTGGCGTACCTTCGTTTTTAAGCAACCCCACATCAGCAGAAGTTCATGTTCTAAAAGTTGAGAGTAGCACCAATCCGAAAGTTGACAGTGCCCAAACTCGAACTGATGGGAAGTATCGTAGCCGCAAGAATGGGTGAATACCTGAACAGGAAGGTCTTCTATGGCACCACAACCATTTGGTACTGGATGGACTCGTCAATCTCGTTGGGATGGATAACAGGTAACAAAAAGTTGGAACCATTTGTCGGTAACCGAGTTTCCGAAATTCGTCGGACGAGTGATCCCTCACAATGGAGACACTGTCCTGGATCAAATAACCCCTCCGATCTAACCACGCGAGGTTGTTCGGCTGAAGAGCTACTTGGAAACCAGCGGTGGTGGAAATGTCCTGACTGGCTGAGACTGAGTCCGAATGCATGGCCTGAGGATATTCTCAGCGTTCACCCCGACTATTCTATGCCAAACCCTGTACACGTTGTACTCACCGGTTGCACACGAAGCATCGAAGCCGACATCGTAGGATTTCACAAATTCAGCGACTTGCACAAGCTGATCAGAGTAATCGCATGGGTGTTACGGTTCTGTTTCAAGTCAGGTGAGCGTCCCAAGGGTCCCCTTACTACACGAGAACTCCAGGGTTTTGATAAAACGAGAGCAACATAAACACTACAAGCAAGAACTCACCGATTTAAAAACATCGAGAATTTGCAAAACTTCACCTATCATGACGCTTCAACCCTTCATTGACGACTACGGCCTGATGCGCGCCGTAAGCCGCCTTTCTAACTTTCAAGTCACCTAAGAAACTAAAAACCGCGTGATATTAGGTACCTACCAAGACCCATTTGACGGACCTAATAACTAATGTTACTCACCGTAGACTTCTGCACAGCGGGGTCAGAGACGTCCTGATAGACCTTCGGGAACAATTATGGGTACCAAAGGCCCGTCAGCGCGTGAAATTCATCATTTATAGATGCCCAACTTGTCGAAAATACAAGGCGAACCCAGGTTATGTTTCTACACCACCGGCTCCAGCTGACAGACTTCGGAAGTCAAGTCCCTCTGACGTCGTCGGCATCGACTTTGCTGAACCATTGCTGGTTAAAGGCGGAGTGACAAAGAGCCTGAAGTTTTGGTCTATCGGTGAGCTTGCAGTTTTGACCCCAGCTCACTTTCTCACCGACAGACGACTGAATGCTCTACCCACCGTTCCACACTATCTCCTGAAACAACGTGCTACCGACATAACCAAAAAATGGTATTATCTACAGGCTCTGATGAACGCATTTTGGCTGCGATGGGAAAAGGAGTACGTGCTTCAGATTTCATCGTTTCAACATGTCCGTACAAAAAATTCTGCCCCTCTCAAGATTGGAGACGTCGTCCTTATTGAAGGAAGAGGCCCAAGAGGATTGCGCGAAACGGGAGTCATCGAATAAACATTTCCCGGACGTGACAACGCGGTTCGTGCCTGCGAAGTTCGACTTTTGGCGGGAGAGTTCTTGACGCGTCCCGTACAAAAGTTGTATCCCCTGACATTCTTCAAGAGCCCGGGGGAGGATGTTGTGGAAGTACAGAAGGTAGAAGCGGGGCATGCATAGTATTATCATTAGTAAATAAAGGAGGTGGAAGTGCGTTTCCAGTTCTGCCCTACCCTGGCGTCCAGGTTTCTTGCGGTTCACAACAGTTTCCGCGGCCTCCCTGTAACGGCATTTGCGGCGCGCTGATGCGCTCAAAGCTCACCAGCGCCGTTCTCTCGAGCGCTTCCGCTCCCGAGAGAACGGCGGTGTTGAGTTTCACCAACAGTTCTTGGATCCTGGGTAATAAGGAAAGAAAACTAAGGGCGACTTATTTAAAGATAGCTAGCTTAAACCTGGAAGAAGGCACCAAGTTTTGTGTTTATGTTTGCCCTATATATACCGATTGTTTTGCGTCACGACGGTTGCCACGTTAATGGCTCCGAGACCGCGGAAGATACGGGCACGCGCATAAACTAAAACAAGTTAGTATAACTTATGTTTCACAGGATCGTACCCAAAAATAACTAAATGCCGCAACTCTTCAGACAATCTAAAGACTAACGTTACTGCCTCCTTTCACTGAAGGCAACTGAGCTGTTACTTCTACATTGAAAAAGTAACTGGAGTCGATCCTTATTACAACGAACTCTGATATAGCGAATTATCGAATATAACAAATTAATTACGAAATTTGGTTGGTCATGCTGAATTTAAATGGCATTTGTGCAGTTTACAACGAAACGACATGGGAAGAAAGACGGGCGCTAAGTTGCAACTCTTTGTTGGGCGAGTTGGTGGGCGTTCATGTTCTATTGTCCGTCGTCTGTTTGCGACGTAACAGTTCAACATGAAACGATATCGGTTTCAACATTCCAACGTCTTTCCAAAAACTTATCACTTGACAGAAAGTTCCTGCAGGACGGTCGATTGTGTAGGGAATATGTAGGGATATGTTTTGTTTTTCTCTCGGTGTGCAAGATGGGGGTGCGGGCTACACGCAGAGGTGGGTTATAGGCACAAAAATGTAGCATTTCATAATAGTCCGTCATATCTTAAAATAGTGCTCCTTAGTTCACTTCCAATGAGCACGGCAAATGCCTGCTAGTGCTCATCTGCCGTTTTTAGTATCCAGCATTTGAATGCCTACGTTCATAACAAAAGTCCAGCATTACGAATGAATTATCCCTTCTAGTGCGATTTCGTCAGAATGAGGTTCGACTGTATATACAAGTAACGCATTACACGTAAACAGCTTGGGGTCAGCGTTCGTGCCGAATATTAGGACGACAGTTGCCAATATATACACGACGGCATCGTTCGCACGTGCTTGCAGGCTTGTCAGTGAATACTGATTGTCAGCTGGCCGACGATTCAGGCAGCACAACAGCAGTCACCGTACAAGAATTACAGGTTGCTGCCACAATTCTTGCTTTACACAGACACTGTATACATGAACGGTGATGGTTTCCACGAAGGTACGCTCTCAACTGCGAGCTAGAATTAAGGCTGATAGCTAGGAAGCGATTGTTACGGAAAAGAGAGCAATATAATGTTTCAGATATGAATCCTTTATCACATCCCACGGAAAAGTTGGCCGGTCACGTGATGCGGAGGACAGACTATAGGTTGGTCATCCGAGTATCTGAATGGCTAGCGGAAGGTAAGGCATGAAGTAATCCCGGACGACAAATCAGATAGGCAAATAAGGAGTGAAAAATTTATTTGAACTGTGCTGGATGAGAATGGTTGGAAGTCGATTAGAGCGGTATTCGTGCAGCATTGGGCTTCAACGAGCTGCTGCCCTTTAGATTGTTGATGATGACGATGATGGTGGTGGTGGTGGTGGTGGTGATGATGATGATAATGATTATGATGATATCATCAAGAACGACTGCTTGAAAATCACGCGTACACGGCCTATTTTCTTTGATACATCGGGTGGTTCATTTTTCGACCCGAAGCTTCGGCAGAATATAGGCATCCTCTGTGCAATCACAGAATGTAGGCAGAATGTAGAATGTAGGCATCTTCTGTGTTTGTCATTGATTTATTAGCGAAATGTCTAACACACCTTTTCAAGGTATGCTTCTCAACTGGAGTTTTTCCATGAAAAATGCAGTCCGCTAAAGTTGTAGTACTATTTAAAAAGGACGATCGCAATAATATCTCAAACTACCGGCCTATTTCTATTTGGCTTGTTTTTTCTAAAGGTATACAAAAAAATTTTCTGAAGCGCTTATCATCATTTTCTGATCGTAATAATATCATTTCCCCCGCTCAATACGATTTCAGAAAGAACAAATCAACTGCTCGATCAAAAAGAGTTTATCCTGGACAATATTGAAAACAACAATGTCGTTCTAGGTATTTTCCTTGACTTCACAAAAGCATTTCATTACGTAAATCACGATATTCTTCTTCATAAGCTACATCGATATGGATTTCGCGGGAAAGCTCATTCTCTAATATCATATTATCTATGCCATCGATCGCAGCTCGTCGAAATTGGAGAATACATTTTAACAACTAAACCAGTTAAGTGTGGTGTGCCACAGGGTAGCATTTTAGGTCCGTTTCTTTTCCTTTTGTACATCAACGAGATTGTTAACATCAATGAAACAGTTAAATATATGCTGATGACACAGATTATTTTTTTCCGGTTACTCAGGTATTGATTTCACCAATCGCGCAAATGAAACTCTTGGATGTATTAGCAGCTGGGCATCCAAAAATAATGCTAGTAAAACGGAAGCAGTACTCTTTCATCCACGTCGTAAAATCAGCGCAGTTGCACCTATTGTAATCAATCAGACTCAGAGGTGTAGCCACGGGGGGGAGGGCGAGCACACCGGGCCCGTGTCCCCCTCCCCCCGCCCCCGAAATGTTTCGTGCAGGCTGGGGTGCGGTTTAAGTAGCCTGAAGTCGTCTGCAGGCGCGGAACCTGCAGTTTCAAGGACGTTCTTGCTCATATGAAGCTGAAAACAAGGGCTACGTAAACGTCTGATCCCTGTGCCCGCACCAGATGCTGTGCATGTCAACATTTACATCCCGGCTGCATTTCGCGCCGGATACACCGAGCAGCGCCCGGAACCTGCCACGAGCCGATCGAGGAACTCCCGCTATTTCGCTGGCGGACCAGCACGCTGGGAAGTGGAGGAACAGCAGGAAAAGCCTCATATAGGCATACATGTGGTCTGGACTTCAGAGTGTCATTCCTTGTCTTTACACTGGTACAAAGTATAATCACATTACAGAACATGTCACTGTATGTTGTTCAGTCAACTATCAATCCTTGATATGTTTATTTTTCTACCGACATCGCGTTTCATTGACTATTGCAGTTCGATAATTTCTACTGTATGAAAAGCATTGCTCTGCCCATCTTGTATTTCATCCACATCAGCAAAACTGTACAATTCTTTTTATTGCGGAGCTTTGTTTTTTGGTACTATTTTATTGTTTCCTGGACCTCCCTCTTGGTCAGAATCAGCATTCTGTATTTGCTTAACCCGAATGTTACTGAAGCCGTGTCTGTTCGATTTAACGGATAGAAACAGATTGAAATTAAAGAAACGTGCAACAAGCTCAACACTCAACAGCAGTGAAATAAGGTGTTCTACTAAGCGTAAGTTTACTATTCACGCTACTACCACATAAAATAACAAAAAGGCGATTACGTAAGGACGAAGACGCACGTTTGCTAGCTTTACCGCCTTAATATACGAATGTGCCGCACGTACAGTCCACTGCAATTCGAAGGTCATCGCGGGAAAGCTACTCTTTCAAATGAAGCAGACAGAACACCAGCTTTAGCAAATCTTCCATGCCAGTTTCGTTATCGTCGGCGTAGATAAAAGGCAACGAAGTCTGTGCTTGATAGCAACAAATGCAAAGCTTGGGGCCCTATTCTCGACTGCACAAATTGCCGGTAATTCGCCATGTTTGCCGGCAATTTGCCGGAAATCTTTTCTGATTGGCTTTCAGATTTGGTCACGTGCTTCCGGTTGACAAATCGGATGTGTGTGCTGTCGTCATTTTGACGTTTTATGACGTTTACGGGCACCAGTTCCAAAGTTTGCCTTATTTCTCTTTACTGAAAGCGCATAATTCTTAGCCGGCAATTAAAAACCAGACTAAAACCACTAGACATGACAACGCAGGCCTGTCTTTGCTATTCAACAACAATAATGCCTATAATACACGCCCTCTGTATGATTGCTGAGAAGGCATGACGTAATTTAAACAGTTGGTGGGAACGATTACGTCATGCACTGGCAACTTCAGCCTGCGTAAAAGTGACGTAATGCTACGTAACAGCTTGAAAATGGCGGCTGTTTTTGTCGCAAAATACAATTAAAATAGGGCAAAAATTTACCCCGGCTTTCGGCGCCGCGAAAAGCCCGCCAATTTGCAGCAGGCGCAGTTTTGCCTGCACGCAGTTTAAAGCATGTTTCCTACCGAAACAAATTATAGTTTCAACTGCTTCCAAGTCAGCGATCATGGAGCATACAAATAACGTGCAGTATTTTGCTTTTATGTTTGGCAATAAAATAAAAATTATTTGTTTGGCGTAACCGCAACATAAGAGGGCAGTACAAGCCTCTCCATGCAGAACCCAATTCATGGCATTTGTCCACACTCGTCCTAGTAAGCTGTTGGGTCACACGATCGAACTCAAGAGAAAAATAACAAAGAAAAGTGACTCTTTGGCTCATTACAGCGCTGATTGAAGTCGAGATTGATGAATGAGTGAATCGGCGACATCGGTGCGCTCCTCGGTTATCAGGCGTAGCGCTTCGGTGCTCTTATGTGTCATAGAAGCGATGGTCGCGGCCATCTTTTTCTGTGATCACGCCATAAACTTGTAACATAGCAGCAGACGATGGCATGGCGGCGGTGGCGGCAGGGAAGGTGATAACGCAACAAAGCTTGCAGTGAAGCAGAGAGCTCAGCTATGTTACTAAAAGCGATTGAAAAAATAACTAGATATAAATAGATACGGTAAAAGAATTGTGTGATGTTCTTTAGCTCGACATCCGCCTTTCGCTCGCTTTTGGATCAACGTTACTCGATCGCCTTGTGGTGTTGACGCCAATTTTGACCTCCACAAATGTGTTTTTCTTTTCAGCCTCAGCTACCGTCTTAATTTTTGTAGTACATCCCAAGTGTTTTTATATCTTTCGTGCACAATATTTGATGCCTTGGTTGCGATTTTTATGAGTGAATCGTCAAATTACACTGCAGTACACTGCAGCACGTCACTGATTGCTTACGTCGTGCTAGCGCAAAAAAACATGGCGAATTGCCCGCAATTTGTGCAGTCGAGAATAGGGCCCTTGAAACCCGAAGGGTGGCACGTCATTCGTGCGGGCCATTGTTGTAGCATGGAACAGCCAGCAAGCGAAAGAAGAGTGCGAAATCTTGATTTTCATGGTTCTGAAACGAAACCGTGAGACGGGGGCACGCGTGGCCGCTCGATGCTGGTGCGATAACCTTCAAATCGTGTTCGACTGTACTTCATAGCTGATAAGAAAACTTATTAGTCCCTTTCCTAAAGGAAAATCTCAAACACGCGCTTCTTGATAGTAAACACCAAGTGTTGGCCTCCAATTCCGCCTGACGAACTTCGGGGACCGCGCGCCACTCACGAGCACACTCGTGATCACGTTCACGAGCGGTTGCCCGCATAACCGCCTGCTCTACGGACGAATGAATCACCCGTGGTCTGCCCATAGACCGGCGAACGGAAATTCAGGTCATCCTCATAATATCTAAGCTCCTTAAGGTGGGCTTTACTGCTAGCGTTCAGCATACACAAATCGCATGTTAAAGCCAGTTATTTCAAACTTCGTTTGAAAAACAACGCGCAAGAAGGCTTGCCTACACATTTCCCCGTCCCATCTTTTTTGGTCGACCGCCCCCCCCCCCCCCCCCCCCCCAGTTTACAGTTATAAACTTTGCCGATGTTACAAACAAGCAGTAGTAAATAACGGGTCACTAATTAATCTAACCAGTCTAGAAAAGCTCTCTCCGATATATTCTACTCTCAATCCTGAAACCTCGAAAGTAAAAAAAAGTGTCGAACAAATTACGGAGAACAAATGTTGCGACACAGATTGCCGTCTTTACTCAATAATTTTCAAGACAGTTCTACCATTCTTTTAACCATCTACGCAGCATCTTTACACTTAACTCGTGATGTTTTTATAAGGATAAATATCTCCTCTTTCTCGCTACTGTATTCATAAGCTTACCACTTTTCCAAACCCTGCTCCGTATGTATTTTGAGTACTGTTTATAGTACTGGATATATTGTATATACGTTGCATTTTTTGTTTGTGTTGATTTTTGTTAAATTGGCCAATGCCGCTTGCCGCCTGTTGCACCGGGGGGCTGGGGCTAGTCAAGCTGTTTTTACGGCTTTTTTCCCGGCTCCCTATGCGGGAAAGTGTTTTGTTTGTTGCTTTTTCGCGCAAGAATAAAATAAAATCAAATAAATGACGCACTTGTTTTCCAGTCCAAAGCGGTATGCCAACAGTGACAACCGATGTTGTGCTCTTTCCGGTAACCAAGACCGCAAACGTGCGTGGATATACAGCATTTTTATAATGACGAATGTTCATGATTGCTTGTCCTTGCATGGGTATTTTCTCAATTGGCAGCCAGCTAGCTGCCTTTCGCAGGTTTCGTTGTGCCTAACAGTGCTTTTGAGATAGTGCAAGAAGCAGTTGTGGGGAAGCCCATGTTGTTCAACACCCTAACAACAAAGGGAAGGCTGGATAAAGCTCGTTGGCAATTAATTGAGGGAACTTGCTTGGAACAAATCAAGAGAAAGTCCACAGTAAGAAATGGTACACCTTGATCTGTGATTAAACCATTTCCCAGCGTTTCTTAGCATAATTTCATCGTGGAATCGCAACAGTGCAATAGGCATATAATAAAGTGCAGTTACAGCCATTCTACTCCTCCCCAACACCATTAGACGTCTGTTCTTGGAGAAGGGAGTCCCAAGCCCTCTCTTAAGAGGGAAGATTCCGTGTCAGCCGCTCCTGCCTAATCTGACGAAGAGACATGTTTGTAAAGGAGGGAGGTACCTTATTAGAGCGAAAGCTCTACTCCGCTACATCTTTCAAGGTCACGCATCACGTCGCAATGAATCCTCAGCCGCCGCCACGCAAGCTGCGCTCTTTGATACCGCTTCGCTCGCTCCAAGCCTCAGTGCTGCAGTACCACGTGACTAGGTCACAGTTGACCGGCTATTTCTCCAGCTCTTGGTCCCTACATCTCACCATGGATGGCGCGCCGGAGGGCTATCTGTTCGTGCTCATCATCGCAAGTGAAATGATGAATGCACTTATCCAGTATGTGCAGCGAGACGGCAGTCTGCGGAATCTCAAGCAAAAGCAAACTTTTACGAAACACTGTGTGCATAGTCTTCGCTTTCGATCAGGATAGCTAGATTTAGAAGTGTTAGACTCAAGTCATTTTTTTTCTGTCTTCATCGAGGAATATTACGTCGACATCGGTAAAGGTTACGAAACATTCCTGCCGAGTAGCGATTAACACGTTCGCTTTACAATGATGCAGAGGCTTGGCTGCATCTGGTCAATATTAAACAGGGAAAATACACAAAGGAAAGCAGTCCTAAAGATACAGTCCACAATATAGCCCAATCTGTTTGTGCCTTCGAAACTGCCGTGTCTGTCTACTGGGTTAGATCGTCCTTGTGCGGTTTCTGTCCGGCGAACACACTCTTAGGCAAAAGGACGCAAAATTGGGTTCAAATACGGCCTTTAGCCTTCGCGGCCAACCAGTCCTTTTCAAGTGGAGTAAATGTGGCGGAGTGCGTGCCGTGTGCACAAATACAGACTAAATGTTCGTTCCCGCCGATCGATAAGGAGTAACGGGAATCCTAAACGCAATATTTAGGCTTGTTGCTGCGTCATTAATACCCTCTAATGGCGTCGTCGTTGCCATTTCATGCATATGTCTGTGGACTGTTGTGGATTTCCAAAACACGAGTCATTTCAGTGAGTGGGTCTTTGTGCCATGGGACAAAACATCGATGGCAATTATAAGAAAAGCGCCCACTGCAAATCAAGCGGCAGGTATTGGTAAGGAGCGGCGAAGCGCGATGGACAAGCGCTTCTTGGTGAGGTTGTTGCATAATATTCGCGCGAGGTAATAACAGCCAATGAAAGATTTCAAGCACGTTAACAATGAGACAAATGTTAGCGAAAATAGCAAAGGTTGGTCTCTAAGCGTAATGTTTATACACATGTTTAATTGACGAGAAAAACGCATTAGTTGCTGCTGACAATTACAAATTAGAAATGCGCACTACAGCTAAGCGTCTTGAAGTTAGCTTTTACACTCGGTGTATGAATTTCCTTGCGCACCGAAGATATGACACTGCTGCAATTGCTATAATTCCCAGCTTCATTTCCCAGTCCCGATCGTCTAGCAAGGCTAACTTGAAGAGTTGAGGTTAAGCCGTTCCAAATTTGGTTTCGCCTGTGCAATAAAATCTGCTCTGTTTCCTTATTCTGACACTCACGCAGACGACCGCTTTCATATACGATACCTAAAGCACTTAACATATGCAGCGAACACTAAGAATATGCTTAGTTTGGGCTAATTTGTGCAGAAACAAACGAATCGTCGATCACCCAGCCTCCCGTTGCAACTATACGACGAGTTGATTGTGCTTTACGAGATAAACACTATGGTTGTGAGGCTCTACTTAGAACCGAGCTGAGCAATAGTCCCTAGCGTAAGCAAAGCGCAAAGCTCAAATCACGCTCCCCATCCCTTGCACGTATAGAAATTCGGACACCAGCTGCAATGAATCGTCACCTTGTGCAAAGCACTGCACTGTTTACACTTCAATACATATTTTCTACCATATCTCCTGTGTGTTGCTGTACCCACCCTGTTATACGAGCTTTTTTTTTTGCAAGTTAACCTCGCCGAGGTTTTGCCTAATCTTGATGTCTCATCAGTGTTCTCCACAGACCTTGTTTGTGGGGATTTATGTATGAAGTGTACACTTAATACAGTTTTTGCTGGTTCGTTTTTCCCCAGATTATATCTTCAATGTATCTCGTGTTAACCTCTACAAGGACCTAATTTCCATGCTTTTTCCGGTAACACTGTATAGAACTGTTTCTTCTAACTTGGCTGGACAAGATGTGTTCTGCGTGTCCGTAAAATGCCGCTTTCTCCCTCAACAAAAACTTTCTTCAAACTGCAGAGCGAAACTCTGCCTGTTAAGACGTGGCTGCACAACCGGAGAATTTTTGTGTCTTCTGTGAACTGTCGCCTGTACGATTTACCGGAAACTATTGAGCACTGTTTCATAAATTCTAAGGATGCCATACTATTTTGGGATGTCTTCCAAAGAACTCTTAAGAAGGACTTTGAATTCACTCCGCATGCTATACGGTATCTCGCATCATCCACAGACGATGATTGGTCGTATGATTGTTTTTTTTTAATCACTCTGCATAGTTTATGGAAAACGCGAATGCTGGAACGCTGAGCCTATGGTTTCTTCCAGAGCACACGTCTGCCATATGAATACCAATCTTAGAGACGTGCATGACCAAGATGATTCTCGCCCTGATTGGTATCCCCTCCTTATTAGTTCATTGTTGCCCCCGTTTTAAACTAAATGCACATAACTGTTCATTGTGGTTAGTTTTGTTTTTCAGCTTGTAATCAACTCATTTGTAGGTGGACATAGTCGTAAATATGTGTTGCAAATATCGTTTCCTACATGGACATGTGGTGCAATAAATATCCTGTGGAAAACAAAAAAAAACGTTGCGTGGCGTAGTGATAGCGTATTGGGTGCCTTGAATACTGTAGCGGGTGTCGGTGATTGGATCCTCGCTAGTGCTGGGTTTTCTTTTTCTTTATACGACTCCCTTCCAGCAATTCGTCCTTGGGGAGTATGGGAGCGGACCAGCCGTGTGGCTTTCTAACCGTTCGTCCCTACACACTTAGTCCCCGAAGGATCTAATGATCTTGGCAAAGTCACTCAGTTCCCCAGGCGAAGACGATCGATATTTTGGTCCTTTTTTTTGCCTAAGAGTGCATGGGCTTACCAGCCCATTTCCACACCGTTAATAATTCCATCAACATCCACCATTTACGCTGATAGCAGTGCACGACAGCGCTTGTGGGTTTTTAACCATGCTATAGGTATTACTAGCGTCACTAAATAAAGGCTTTTAGAGTATTGGCACTCTTTTCTTTCATTGTTATGTGCCACCGGGATTTGCATTGGTCGGTCGGCACCACGTGATGTTTGTTTACATATGGGCGCAGCCATTTTGTTTTTGGGCGCCTCTCATCTCTCTCTCTAGGCTGCGCGGGCGCTAGAGCGGCCGGTCGCACATTCGTTCGGAGACATGGCAACACTGCAAGCCAGAAACAAAATGGCCCCCAGACTCCTCCACGTGCGCGAAGTGGCGGTAATCTTAAGCGTAGCTTATTTAGTGACGCTAGGTATTACCCATTAGGTTATGGGTTAGATTATAGGGGATTTTAGATGTTAGCTCTTGAGCTAGTGGAACTGATATATATTGCGAATCCGTTGTGTGGGTTTACAATGAAGGCGTATGATCTTGGAAAACAGCTTTATACAAAATCGCGTTTTAATATTAATATTTTGGTAGAAATTGAACAGTTGCCCGCTAAAAACACTATATACCCATCCCGAGTTCTTGACATTACCGTTTCTAGGTGATTAGGACCGGATTTCTTAAATGAATCATGTGACACCACATCTACGGCCGTTTACGCTGTCAAATAACGGTCCAAGAAAGCGGCTGTAAAAGGAAGTTCCAGGGGAGTAGCCTGAAACAATCTAAATTATGTTGGTCAACTTTAACTACAGTGCTAACAATTTTTGTTGGATAAATTAATCTGGCAGTATTGTGGCAGCCGCATGAAAACGATCGCTGTGAATACTTTTGGTAACGATGCCATCCGCGACAGCTCAGTGTCATCTTGGCGGCCGTCCAGATCAGTCCAAAGCGGTCAACACCACTCGCCGCGCTCGAGGCCTCAGTCTTTTGCTTCGTCACTCTAATCCACCCGGCACCCATTCAACCTAAAGGACCTCATGCTGTCTTCCCCAAACATGCTCATGCTGGCAAGCCCACTTTGCATTAAAAAGCAGCCTCCACTGCTTCCTCCATACATTGCAGCAGAGTTTTACCAGTACTGCAGCAAATACACAAATGCGTCTACACCATTTTCCATTCAGTTCGTGCAACGTTCCGCACACGCCAACATGATACTACTTTTCGAGCTTTGGAGTGTGAAAATATAAATGTTTCCGATTTTTGCCCTAATTGTGCATCAATTACCATTCCCGCCGCTGCTATGTGCCGGTGACTGCAGTGTCCTATCACCCCACCCAGCAGCCGGATCCCCACAGGCCGTATTAGCTTGTCTGCACTCGTATCCCCTGCATGACAGGGGACCGCCGCGCTGTATTCTATCCGCGAAAGCTTAGTTGCGTGCGTCAGCGTCGAAGCCTGGCAGTGTGATGCAGCGGACGCTGTGACACACAAGGTGGCTAATTTCATCCGACTGGCCGCAGCCAGAGGTCTTGGCGCCCGTCGGGTCATTACTGGTGGCGGAGCGGCAGACATTTTGATCGGTGTTCATGCGTCGTAGTGCGTGCTTGTGTCTGCGTGTGTGTATTCGCGGACGTTTGTGTGTAGTGCCCCCATGGGAACGGACACGCGCACGTTGGCGAGTGATCATGTTTTGTATTTTTACCCTCACTTGGTCTGCGTCACAATAAGCGCATGTGCGGTGGATACGAGACTTGTACCTTAGGCCGATCTTATGCCGCAGTTTTCAATGCCAGGCTGCAAAAGCCGCTTCTGGCGAGCGGGCAGAACAGATGACAGGCCATACTTTTTCGCCGTATGTGTATGTTTAAAAAATCGGAATTCATTGGCCACAATGCATTTTGCGCTAGCCACAATAGGCTCTTCGGAGGAAGGTGTCATGATGTGCCATGCTGGAGTGTCGTCTGAGGCAGGCCCATTTTCAGGCAACGCAAGGTTCTAGTACGAAAACATGCACTCTGAAAAAAAAGTGAAGCAACAGCCATGTTTACAAATGTCCCGAAAATTTACCTTTTATTCCAAACAAGTTCCGTCGGTTGTGTTATTCGCCACGTTTCACTACTGCTGAACTACACGCAAGACATAGTTTACTTGCATGCACCGAACATAAATCGCAACCTTTGTGTTTTAGGATACCTCTGATGTAACTCTCTAAAGGCCCCTTCCCCACTCAAACTACTGATGTATAGAACACCAAGTCCGTTGTAAACTTGACCGTGCCCCGTCAGTTTGGGACCAACGCTACAATATTTTAACGCAATCGATGGAAATGTTACAAAACAACTCTTTGCTTTGTTCTTTCGTTCTGCAATCACACGGCTAGCATAATTAAGAGGAAATGCATCCTCCTATTTCCGACATTATCTTCTCGCCGTAGAACTTCTTGTCTCTGTTTTTTCCATAAAATATTTGAAGCGAAGCTTATATGGTTGCGGTTGCATGTAATTTCCTTGTCCGTCAAGGAAATTACATGCAACCGCATGTTGTTTTCAGTTGTTTTTTATATGTAACCAGATGTGAAATTTTGAGCCCAAAACACTGGCCGATTTCTATTGGGCACTGCTTCCACTTTCATGGAGTAACTGCTGCACAGGCCACTAACTTTCAATATCAAAGTTGTGATAATACCTGGGCCGTACGGCCTCGCTTCCTGGCGATCGACCACCAACAATTTTATGCTGCTTGCTTCGGATGTATGCGGGGGCCAAAACAACTGGATGCGATTACGTCCATCTGAATGAGGCTTTTTACGTGGTCTCTCACGAGCTGCAAGTTAAAAATCTGCCTCAGCTTGATCTACACCCGTTTCTTCAATGCTATACAATTATTTATGCCATAGGTCATGTTTCATGCATGTAAATTGGCAGTCTTCCCTCTGCTATGAGGCCACCGCCGCTTCCCCTCAAGGCCCTGACGTGCGGGCTTTCCTTTTTGCAGTCCTTGCAAACAATATTTCGTCGCTACTTAGGGACTCTCACTTTTTATATGCCGATGATATCCAAATATTACAACCCGTTTCAAGCACTGTCTTTAGTTCTGATCCATAGAGCGGTTAAATCCTTGCAACAAACTTCTCTTCGATACATTTAAGATTACCGCATGCGGAGGAGGTTACTCAGTTGCTAAATACGCAAAGATGTGCTTAGCTTCTCCCGCACATCCGGGCAAGTTGTCGTGAAGCTCTACGATCTCTTGACGTTCTGTGTCGCCTTTCAAAGGAGTTCGAAGAACCTGGCTCTTTTTTCAAGCTCTGTAGGACTTTCAACCACTGAGAGCTAGAGTATGCGTCTTGAGTCCAGAGTTGCAAGTCCCACTCCAGACTGCAAAACTTACTGTAAGCTTGTTGAGAATGTTTACAAAAAATTGGCCGTGTATCAGCTCCCCTCGCTGTAAAGCCGTCGAGAGATTATAGTCGTCTGCTGGCCCTTCTGGCCCCTGGCTCTGCTGGCCCTACGATAAACACGGTTCTGGTTTCCTCAAGTCAATTCAAATTTCGCCGCGTTCGACTGCTCGGCGCCACCTAATGGAACCTTTCGTTACTGTTGAACTTTTTGGAATGCTGCCCCGAGGGCTAGTGTCGCGGGCGAGCGCTTTTCATATTTTAGCGTCAACATATATTTTGGAGGCGTATTTTTTATTTATTCTTGCAAAAATCAAACATCCATGTATTTTAATTAAAAGAACAGTGCATGTTTTCCCCCAAATATGCCTAATGTTTTCTTTTTTCTCAACCATGTTGACAAGTAAGAACATTGCCACCAGATTTAGCTAGGAAATGTTTTGCCAATATAAGCGTCTCGTTCAAGAATTCTTTTATCTTTTGACCGGTCGGCAGAATCGACAGACGGACAGACAGACAGACAGACAGACAGACAGACAGACAGACAGACAGACAGACAGACAGACAGACAGACAGACAGACAGACAGACAGACAGACAGACAGACAGACAGACAGACCAAAAATTTCGCGTTTAAGTAGCTCAACAAGACTTTAATTTACCATCACTTCGCTTGCAACAGTAAATCTAATTTGGCCGGACTGGTGGTTTTAGGCAACCTCGACTAACCTGCAGAAGGAATAAGGGAGACCTATTCCTCTTGTAAACCATTCGCGGCACAGTGCCTTGTGCAGAGCAGCTGAATCATTCTCCATGTGCTGCTAAAGTGTATAGCAGACAGCACAACACTTCTCATACTCCCAGAAACCTGCGTGCATTTTGCCCTATACACAGTGTGCAATGAACGCACACCAGGATATGCCAGGATATGCATTTCATGATTCCCCGTTTTCGTTTTTTTAACGTGCCCGCAAGCTTATACTGCTATAACTGACCCCTTTTCACCCTCGTCAACATGCATGTGATCATGGGAAGAGGTTAAGGGCCAGGGACAGTTGCGCATGGCGCTTAACCTGTTCCCATGATGAAGTACCAACTAGCTCGCATCGACACATTAATTCAATAAAATGTGACTTGTATTCCTGGTCTGGCAACAAAACAAAACAACATGTGGTGTTTTTTAAATGTTTTTTTGCATTTTTTACCGCTTAGCGCCGATATTCGTACTTTGTTCATTACTAGAGCTCGCGTAAATGTCTGCTCATTGTGTGCTTACTCGTCTAAGAAGGAAGCAATATAACCTTATTCCGATTTTCGTAGGAGCTTTATGTGCTCGTATAAGCAACTTTCTTTTGCGAGTATTTGTATGTGCGCTAGCATTAGGGCCAAAGATCACTGGCGTCACATCCTCGTTGCTATGTATACTAGTATACGTGGTCGTGATTGCGTTTGTGCATGTGTGTCCGTGTGCTATTTTCGCTCTGCGTAAACAGTGTACTTTACTTTCTTTTATTTTTTACTGTGCTTCATTTTTACTTGATAAGTTGAACTTTATTTACATTACTTTATTTCTAGGTGAGGTGTGTACATAGTGTTCAATTAGGCCGTGTGACTTTTCTTTTCTTTTCTTTTGTTTGTTCCGTGCACCAGCAAAATTTCCCTTGTGCTGTTCCTGGACGCGTAGATAAACTATTTATTTATTTATTTATTTATTTATTTATTTATTTATTTATTTATTTATTTATTTATTATTGATTGGTTTGTTGATTGTTTTTGATAGTGGTAATAATAATTGCATTTCCAAGCACCCTTCAATCTAATCTGCTGTTTTGTTCTGCACTCGGTTCAAAGTTTTACTTTGCCTTGAATATGGACGACTACGGATGCTGACGTGTTTGTTTTGACAAGCTTACATTCACCCCACAAGTCATGCCTATCAAACAGCGAGCTCTTCGGCACTTAGCCACGGTTTGCAGGATGTGCAGATAATATTGTAGTTCCCGGGGCTTTCTGAAATTTTACACAATTGTGTATCATCCCCTTATGGAATACGGCCCGAATATCTGAAACGCGACGTGCTTATGTAACGCCGTGGTTTTTGATAAAGTGTACTAGACCTTAGACGTCGTTTTTTTCGCACGTCTCACCATTTTGACTCCAAAACGGTGCATTATATAGTGATGCGTTGTCGAAAGACTAGAAGCTATGATGATGATCTTGTATTGCTTTTGAGGCTAATGCTTGGGCAAGTTAGCTGTGGGCTCTTTGCTTGTTTCTCTGCCCCATGACGACCAGCAAGGGGTCCCGGAAGAAGGACTAACAACTCGCATTTACTCCTCTTCCTCCAGGGAATATTGCCTGGCACTAAACCCTGAGGGGATTCGACTTGTTTCGTACTCACTCCTCCTGTAATAGGTGCTCTCCCGCGTTCAGGCTCCAAAGCTTCTATTTTGCCCGTGTCGATTTTAAGCGCTTAAACGCATCACTCCGGCCGTCCAGTTCCGCCACTTTTTAGGAGCAAATAAAAGACACTTGTGATCCGATGGGATTTGAATGGGTCTCCACAGTAGCCGCCCGATGCGCTACCACTGTGCTATCCCGCACGTTGCCAGCGGTATATATGATGATGATTATGAAGATGTTCAGAAGTTGTCATTTCGTTATTCCTTTCTTTGTGGCACATATCCACTTGGGGGATTGTCCAAGAATCAGGAGATTTCAGCGGCTAATGCTCCCGCTTCACAAAATTCACAAAACTATGATTTGGAAACGTAAAAGTAGTAGAAAAGTGCGCACTACCTCATACCTGAACGTGATAGCACGTGGGTAGAACAGGCGCACACCAGCTGCGTAGAAGCGTGACTGTGTAGAAGCGTTGGCCTCGGAGAAGCTTACGAGGCCAGCGAGGATAGAAAAATAAGAACCGCAGTCTGCGCTGACCAGCTCGGCGCCGGAGCATCAAATCGCCCTGGTGCAACGAGCCCTGGATTCGGCGCAGGCTCGCGGCCTCCTGGACGTAGGAGGCTGACCACGTCCCTTTCCAGCTCCCTTGGCTGCTCAATAAAAAATGTTTTTTACCACCACCACCACCACAGCCGGAACCGGAAAAGCTGATGCTTCTGGCAATGGATCTGACAAGCAGTTGCATTTTCGATTCCGTTTACACGGTGACACGGAAATTGTAGTTCCGATTACCGAGTGTTTTTTTTTTTTTTTGCGTTATCTGAATACAAAACCAACCAATCCGGTTTAAGCAATTTCTGTTTATCGAGATTCTAATGTAATAGGTATCGTCAGGGTTCCGCGTTCAAATCACGTTAGCATACTTGAGTGCCCCGAGAAATTTTTAAGGCTGTACGTAATAAACATTTTTCACCGTCACTTAGGTTGTGTGGTCCTTATCAAGGATTGCTGTTCTCGCTTTGCCGGTTGGTATGTAGTGGATTTTATGACAAAGTTGTGTTTTCTTTAGTGTCACCACTGCTTTGTTCCCATTGAACTGTATGCAGTACCTGGATTCGTGGTGTTAAATATGTTACCGTTATTTTTTGTCTGTGTACCAGTACACAGTCCTGTAGGCGGTCTCTGGGAACGTTACTTAAACATTTTTCTTGATACGGTTTTATTGCAACCATCATTGCTAGTGGCGTGACTGTTTTTGCTGGTGCTTCAGCTGATGTTGTCACCGCGCCTAAACGCCGTGTCGCCTGCAGCACAGGCGAGTGGCTTTTGGGGCTGTCGAGTCGAGCGAGGAGAGATATGACTGTCATCGGTCCTCATCGGCCGCCCTGTAGAAGCTGGGTGGCCGCAGCCATTCATGCGTGCGCCCGTGGTGCCCCGCGTGGCGGGCGGTGGTCGCGGAGGCCACTTATCGCACCCGAGGGGCGATCGCAGCTCGGTTCATTGCTTTGACGGAGCCCCTCCGGGACGTGCGGCGACGTGGCCAGCGCCTGCGCGAAGACGGCCGTCCTTACGCGCGAGGGCACCGCCGGCGCTGCCATGCGTGCTCTGCCAGCGGTCGCAGGTGGTCGCCCCGCTGCCCGCTGCGCAGTCAATTCCCACCCACGACTGGTCGCCAGTATTTTGCATATATATATATATATATATATATATATATATATATATATATATATATATATATATATATATATATATATATATAGTTATGTCACGCGTCCTACCCGGCCGAGAAGAAGGAAACGGGAAAGACGGACATGATTGGCAAACGAGATTGCTCACACAGAACACGTAGGTCGAAACAAAACCCGAATAAAGAAAACTACACGCTCTAGCAACCAAACTAACCAACCAATTCACACTAATATATGTACAATGTCCTAAGACACTTCTTCTTAACAGCCGCAACTATATATATATATATATATATATATATATATATATATATATATATATATATATATATATATATATATATATATATATATATATATATATATATATATATATATAAGGTTAGTAGAGACAGACACACGAGAAAAATATTAAAAGTAAAAGTTTACTGACGTTTCAGGACTCTGAAGAAAAGAAGTTAGTGTCTTCGTAGGAGGCCCAATGCGTGATACAGTCGACTTTGTTTCCGCCAAGGGCATTTACCTCAGCTAGGTGAAGCACCTACAGATGCTCTTGGAAAAGGTTTGCGCTAGCTTAACACGCGGCAAACAAAGGTGACCGACGGTGGCTTCTTTTCCGCAAATTAGTAGTAGTACCACCTTGCTGTCATGCGAATAAAATGTTTCGAGCTCTGTTCCGTCTGTTTATTTCGCAACCCGCTTATAAATATTACCGGTTATAACGATGGGATTTCCTTGGCACTTGGATATTGTTACAAGTGGACTAGATTGTATATATATATATATATATATATATATATATATATATATATATATATATATATATATATATACAGGATCTTTTACCTAACTTTAGCCAGAGTTAAAAATATTTTGATTCAATTCTAAGATGATGCAACCAAACAACCAAATGCATGTTGGTACCTTTTCTATGTAGTTTCTCATGCTAGTTTTTGTATGTTGCTTAATTAGGTAATTAGTCAATTTTAATTAGCCAACTTTCCAACCAACGAAGGTAGGCAAAAAATCCCAATTAGGAAGTTGCAGAGCGCTATTCAAAACCTCAGAATAAACACTTTCTCTCATTATATCCAGTAGGCGTTAGTGTTTTTCAGCGTATTGAAGATGCACGCGAAATACAAAAAAATACCAGGTGACGTGCCGGCAAGCGCGTCTTGATAACAGCGCTTCCAGAAGTTGCGTGCACAAACTACCATTGGCGCTCCGCCGTTTAAAAAGTGGCAGCGCAGATGACGAGCCTGTTGATTCTGGCAGAACAAGGGATAATCGCTGCGTCTGGTTATCGCTATTGGCGATCTGTCCCCAGAGAAGCACATCACTGGCGCAAATACACAGCCAACGCCTACGTTGCTACCCTGTCGCCTTGCCTATGGTAGTTCGTGAGCGCGACGTTTTGAAGCACTGTTACCAAGACGCGCGAGCCGGCACGTCACGTGGTATTTTGTTGTTCTTCGCGGGCATCTTCAATACACTGAGAAACACTAATACCTAATGAATATAATGACAGAAAGTGTTTATTCTGAAGTTTTGAATACCGCTCTGCAACTTTCTAATTGGGATTTTTTGCCTAGCTTTATCGGTTCGAAAGTTGGCTAATTAGAATTGACTAATTACCTAATTACGCCACATACCAAAAATAGCGTGAGAAACTACATAGAAAAGGTAGCAACATGCATTTGGTTGCGTGGTCGTAGAGTCCATGGAAATATTTTTTAACTCTGGCTAAAGTATGGTGAAACACCCTGTATATGGAGACGATTTTACGACTGTAGATCGCAAGGGAAGGCATGGAAGATAAATTACACTGAGTGTTTTAATGAAGCAATTTATCATGTTAATTTTACTCAAGGGAGTGGAGATAAAACCTCCTGTCCGAGTAGGCACCGACGGCATGCCTTCAGATAACTCGTCTGATGTCTTACTAATTCGCAGTCTATCCTACCGGCCTTTCCTCCTTTTTCTCCAGTATGGTAATATGAAGTATGGTAACTTGCTCATTTGGTCTGGGAACAACTTCTATGAAGAATTCAAACAGGCTTTTTTTTACAAGGAAGAGGTCTTTGCAAACGGTGCAAACGTGCCATTTTTGTATCCTACAGCAGAATTATTTTGCCAGTACCGTATGGTCAAAGTAAATCATTTTTATGACTACCATTTAGCGCGTTCATTTTGCCTACGAGTGAAGAATACCGATCGGTATTTCGCTAACTTATCTGAGATAAAGATGAAAACTGGTTCGCATGACACTCGCTTTACCGATACATGGTTTGTACCGATACCACGCAATATTTATGACATGCAATCACTGTCTTATGTTCTTCCACAACTGCTGAACAAATTTGAAGCGCAAAACGTTCATATTGGTGTTCTGCCAAAAAAACGTTTTCACAATTTGTTTCTTTGATACGTTTGCATATTTCATTCTTTTTGTTCTTCAACTGATGTTCACAACTGTACAAGACGAAGTTGCAGAGAGAGCATCATTTTCTTTCCTTTTATTTTTCTTTGCTATCACGAATACACATATAGCGGCTATCTTTTTATCTTTTTATTTTTGTGTTCAGTTGAAAGCTCAATTGTTTTCAATTTCATGTTTAGTTGCGAGTTAAACTCTGTTCCTTGTTGCGTTTTTATAGTGTATGCTGTATTAGGTTATACGAATGAAAACGTATACTGCATGCGAGTATTATGTAACTTGAATTTCTGTTCAAACGTGCGCCGATCACTGCGGTCAGTGCTGGGCCAGCAACCTTGTCAAGCTGCTTGAAACAGCAGCTTTTTGTGATGTGTTCGTGGATTGTAACAAAAGAAAAATAAAGATGCGATGTGATGTGAAAAAAACTCATTTACAGATGACAACCTCAAAAAGTCTTTCAAAAATAGCGTCCACTGACTGTGAACCTTATTCACAGACTGTGTTGATACTGGATGGGAAGGCCACTTCTGGCATGCGTTGACAACCTCTAGCTTCCTGACCAATGCCCCGCTCTTAGACAAGGCACAACGTGTGGCCACTTCTCGGGATTCACAGGCGAAGGCCTGTGTCGAGGAATGCGGCCCTTGCAGCTGGCTCTTAAAAACGGGAGATCACTACGAGAACGAACAGATAAAAGTTGACTTTGAAGGGCCAACTTGTAGCACGGCAATTTTGTTTACAACGCTTTTAGCAAAATGTCAGCGTTCCGGGTGAAACCCACAGTTCATCTCATTATACACAGGAAGGTACACACATGTTTAGACGGTGCTCAAAAAAAAGCAACGCTGTGACCGCTAAATTCCCCCTCCCTTGCATTTTTTTTCGTGTTTGTCAGCATTCGAGACGGCCGAGGTAGCTGGGTTTGTGGCTAGACCAATACCTAATTTCACATGATAACAAATAAATATACTCTCTCCACGTCCAGTAGCCAACAAATTCTGCTGCTCTCGTACATTTTGAGCTGCCAAAAAAAAACGATATATTTTGTGTACAGTGGGATGAAACCTCAGAGCGAGTCTCAAGGATGCGCTTTGGGCGGACGCATTGCGTTGGAACGCTACAAACCTTCCCGTGCGGAGATGTATACTCCACATGTTCGAAGGGTTGGTCGTTGTAGTGTATACGTTTAGACATGCCCATTGCACCCAAGCGACAAGGCATAGCTGAGGCGCTTTAGCTTGCACTGTGCGGTCGCTCGGGACGTTTGCAAAGCACTTTAGCGTGATACACGACCGATCGCCTTTCGCGCCTCGGTTGACCGACCACGCAAGGAATGCGCCAAGGAGCGACGCCTGCTCCATCCCTGTTCTAAACATCCCTCCGCCACATGCGCACTGTCGGAGCTTCTTGTTAAGGAGAACCACCGCCAAAGCTACGCCACCCCCGTACGAACACAGCCGTAAACACCTCCCTTCCCATTACGAGCGAACTCGTAAGCGCACAGGCGGTGTCGTTGTTTGAATCGTAAATCGAGTCGTGTCACCGGGGAGCAAGAGAGTCCCGCGGACTGATCGCGAGGAGCAACGGCCCAAGAATAGCCGCACAACAGCCCCGAACTGCGCCTGGTATACTGCCCTCCGTACCTTTACGCATGGACGGCGCTGCCCGTTAACGGCGCCATTACTTTTTTAAAGAAGCGCTTTTTGGCGGTCAGCCGCCGCTATGGTTGTCCGACAAAACACCACTGGGCACGGTCCGAAGACTGTGCGTCACGGTGAATTGAGAGGTTTTTGTTCTCTTTGCCTTTTTTTCTACCGCAGCACAGTTACGTGCAACGTGGGTGCGGGTGCAACAAGAAAGGTATGTATTTTAGTTTCGTAAACGCGCTTGCTGCGCGTACCGCTTCTGTGGTGTGACTCTCGGAGATACTGCGGAACGAGCCCCCATCAAGATCTCTGACCTTCAGTGTGCTGGTGCTATATCCGTTATACTAATCGGAGCGCGGGTGTTGCAATAATGTATTTCTGTGCTCATTCCTTCGTACATACAATGTATGCTCCAGCTGCGTCAGCTCCAAGAGGACGTTATTTTCTTGAGAGTGCATCTCGCTTACCAGCAGGTTTGATCAGGATTCAACTCGTATCCCAGAACCACGCAGTGTCAATGAATGAACAGAACCTTCTTTCCCGCTGATTCCTTGAACAGAACCTTCTGTACTGCAGAACCTGTACCGCTGATTCAGAGAACTGCTTACTAGAAAAGAAGGGGCTATATATAAGGGGCTTCCACAAGCTCATTCTGAAATGCGGGCTGCAGAGAATCCATTCGGATGAATGCATATATACGATGCGTATACCTGGAAGTCTGCATATATACACGAGTCCAAATACGGCTTCTCTATCTTTGAGCCTCCTTGTGTTGTACGCAACTAGTGTACGGAGGACCATACTACATGTAACGTCGTCGTCCGGTACGGCTGCCGAAGAAGAACGGCTCCCGCTGCGAGCGATTCCACCAGGCAGTTGCCGCAGCCACACCTTTCGGGGCCTCAGGGTCCGTAATGAAGCGGTTTCCAAGTAGACGCGCACCGTTAAATCTTCCCGGAAGAAGAGAGACGAGAGCCGGCGGCCGCAGCGGCAAGCCGACGACGCCTGGCTGGGTGTAAACCCCGACATATATACTGCGCGCAGCAGTCAGTCAGTGTTCGAGCGGTCGCACCCGTACCGCTGACCGCTTCGCCATTGTGACTCCCCGCAGCTTCCAGACTCCCGGTGACAACAATGGCGGCCGCCCCAGATCGGCTCCGGGGATGCCGGCGACTGGCGGCGGCGCCAGCCATCCCGTGGTGACGGCGCCGTTGTTCGCGCCCGGGTCGCACGTCTCCGCCTGGTCTCTCCCGCGCGTGTATGAGTATCGAGTTGGGCACACAACAGTCGGGGACAAACAGGCGTCGATTGAGCTGTTCTCTCCAGGCGCCCGTGTACATACGTGCCCGCCACCAAGAACCCCTCCACCACTCAGGCCATGCTCCAACCGGGTGTTTGTTTGGTTCGGTACGTGTTTGTTCGTTGTCTCTTCTCCTTCCAGTGCGCAGCAGAGTGGGAGAGTCGGGTAGAAGCGAAGCCTCACGGAGCTGCTCGATTATGGCCCTCGCCGGAACCGATGACCCGTTGCGGGCCGCCTGCAGGGTGTCAGGGCGTACGGCCGAGACCGAAGCTACAAGGCAGAGAGAGCCGGAGGCTGGCAGCGACAATGGCGGAGGTGTCGAGAGGGCGTTTCCTAATTCCTTGCCGCCCCGCATGTCGCGGGAGGAGGCACCGGCTTTTTTGCCAGCTATAGGTCTGCAGTATCGGTCGGCGCCGCCGTGCTCTCACAATGCCGCCACATGAAGTGGAGTTCATCAATGTTGATAGCCCTTCATTTCGGCGAGTACCGTGAATACAGGCAGGAAGTTACGCTGCCGCCATCCGTAGGCCCTTTGCCTTTCCTTCATTTTTTTTTTTTGCTTTGCCTTCTCGCTGTTGGTGTTGTAGCCATAGCCACGGCTTCCCTCGGCATCGCTTGGGTCGGGGAACCGCCACTTCAAAGGAAAGAAGAGGTACGCACGTTTATTTAGGACTATGCGCCCGTACATACGGCCCCCAGCGCTTTCTTGTTGTGCGTACGAGTTATTGTTCCGCTAAAGCTGAACGAAAGAAATCGATACTAAAGTTGTCATATAACTAGCTCCATGAGGCGGCGATGTCCTGAAAATTGACACTGAACACATTGAGGGAGAGAGAGTTCCTGCTCTCTAAATGGAGAACTCATGTTTTCCCAGTATTGGGCGCTGGCCTCGCATAGCTGCCAGACAGCCAACCATCTTTAGTTAGTACACAAGTAGCTGCCGCGCCTTTGAGAAACCTGTGGGACTGGGACCGTGTATGTAGGAATAATGCTCCAGAGGTGGAATGTGCGAGTAGCCTCTTCCGAAAGGTCCAACATGGCTTCACGTTATCGGCATCCGTAAAACTGAAACGGCACCGTCCCTGAGGTTACTGGATCGGTTTCTCAAAGTTCAAGGTGGCATTCCAGAAGGTTTTGAATGATTTCGCCATCTTAGAGTTCAGAACATTCGGTGCCTCAACTTTTTTCCAGGGGCTTTTCGTAAAGTCTACAGAAGTAATCCTACTAAAACTTGTAGGCGGGAATGTTTCTTGGCGCTCGCGTTCAGTTTTTGTGAGTTTTTGTTTTGTTATTTCAAATGCAGTCGCTACCGACTACAGTGCCACCCCCCATTTCTATGACGCCATCAGTGAAGTCGTTCTGAACATTACGGACAGAAAAAAAGTTCGATTTTCAGCTTCCTCCCGGCAAATACTGGAGTCTTGCAATGCTCTTCTAATACTGACCCTTCGTTTGTGCACGTCCAACAGCTTAAGCTTGCTTGCCAGCCATAAAATCCTTCCCCGCGTACGTGCGAATGTGTCAGCAAAGACGACACCTAAACTCTGCGCCAAGCAGCTAACGGTGAACAATTCAGCTATACATTTGCACCGCGCAACACGTTGTCCCATACAAGTGCAAATGTCGAATTCAATTAAAGCTGTACCAAAATACAAAATACAACACCCGCCAACTCGTTCCGAAATCAGACTGTGCGGTTTTTATTTGTGCCTCCTCAGGTAGCAACACACTAGCCTATGTTCCGGGCTCAGATTGCATGTCTGTGGTGTCCATTGTGAAATCAGACTCGAGGGCCCTGTAAGAATTACTTTATTATCTGTCAGTTTCTTTGTTTGATAAAGGTCTTGTACATCGAGATCATTCGAGTATTTCAAAGAAACCTCGAAATTATCTTTCCTAATTGCAAAGCTTTATAAGCTAGAAGTAGGTCTCGTAAACTGTGAGAAGGGAACACGCTGGGATTAAGTTAACTGGCTTTTTTCTATTTCACAGCCTCCAATGTGCTTACTGTTGCGTAAATAAAAATGATGATAACGGGATCATCACTTCGATTTTATGGTGTCTGACCATGTACAGGAGACATTACGTACGAGACTCGTCATGCCGATAATTTTCCAGTTTTTTTACTCATCATCGCACTGTAGTTTATCACGGAAATGCTTATCACAGGTCATTTTCCCAATGGCCGCAAAGTGGCGTAGACACACACTGATAGCGACATAGAAAGCACTAATGGCGTTTATTTAATCTTGCACGGCTACAGAAATATACCGGGCGGATGTACTTAATGATAATGGCTACCCTCCAGAAATAGAACTGCAGCTGCTGATCAGCCTCGTGCTCGCGGTCAACGTGCTTGAAAGGCATTCGTGCTGCCGCCTGGCTGTCCACGATTGATATGAAAAGCACACTTCAGGAGAATTTTTAAACCTCTTCAAGTTGCGAAGAAGGGTGCAGAGAGAAAGAAAAGCTCCCTCTCACGCAATTGAGACATCCCTGCCTTTCAGTTCACCTTTATAATTTTCGTTTGTACACGCTGTACGTTACCAGGCAATAGCACAACCCTGGCTCGGTCCGTAATTTGATTGTTCCAAGTTTCTTGAAATTGTTTTGGCATAAAATAGTGCTTGCGTGCACTTGAAGTTTTATATAAACCCACTTCACATTAGGCATTCCTCGTGTACACATTTCCGGCCGCCACTATTTCGAAAACAGTGTCAAGCGATTGCACTGCGAGGATATCTCTACTTTTGTAAGTGATACTCTTATGACGGCAGTCGTTTCCGACGCCAGCGCCGCGCATTGTTCCGAGGTCGCGCTGTAAAGCATGTGAGGCTTCATTAGGCTTCAGGCTTCATTAGACCTCTTGGCGCACTAAAGCTTCTGTTTCTACACACAGTTTACAGAGCAGCGGCCTGGGTGCATCCATGTTGGGCGATGTGACGTCACTCGGCATTGCTGGCCTTTTCGGACGCGTTTCTCGCCGTGGCCTTCAATGGGCCTGGGCGCATCGTCGAGCGCCGGAGCGGCTTTATGGACAAATTGCGCAATAATTTTGGAGTGTCGCTGTGAATGAGGCCTTATCGGACGCGTAGATATTGTGTCCCAACCTTCACAGATTAACGAGAAACAGAGGGTACCCTTAGTCCCGAAAAATGGCACATAAAGTTTATAAAGCGCTGTTCTGACTGTCGTCCATCGCCAAACTCCTGTTCACGCGTTTCATAGCTGTTTGACGGCATGTTTTTTTTTTCCAATTTCTACGTACACAGCAACCATGCCACCTGCGGCACGCGGACCGCACGCGGGGAAGCATTATACGGCCCCCTGCACGACGTCAGAACCATCCTCCCCTTGTCACTTCTGAAGGCATGCTAGCCCTCTAACCTCAAATGGGGTGAGACAGGAATACAGCAAGATCGCTTCCAATTGGCATTGCCGATAACGTCTTCACTTCATTTATTTGCACCGGTCTTTAAAAATCTCTGCCCCTCCCCCAACCAGCCTTATTTGAGGGTCCAGCCCTTGTGGTGTCGGCTTCATGCAACTCGGCCCTCCACCTCAAAAGGTTGCCGACCCCTGGTATAAATGAAACGGCTTTGAGCCGCTGGTTGTGACACTTTTATCTCGTGTACGGATTCGTTCGCCCGCTGATTAACAAAGTTGGAAAATACCTCAGAGCCGCAGCCTCCGGCGCAAGGCAACTGCCGCTACGCCGTAGCGCTGGTTGGGCCAACGTGCGTAATACAGGACGGCAGTGCGACGAAGCACATGCAATGCTTGCTGAAGCCAGGTGTCTGCGCTCGTCACGAGTAGGAAGGATGGTTTAGCGGCAGCGCCGAACGGCGGGGCTCCGGGGACGCCGGTGGTGCGACGAGAGGCGTTTGGCGCAGTTTAAGTAACGCGATACCAGATATTTTGCCATGTGGCAGAGCTAACATTCCCTAGCGAAAACTATAAAAGAATCTGGGAGTCGCCGCTCCGATCGGCTAGCTTAAACAGCCAGGCTGACTTTTCATCGCGACGACATGCACGCAACGCGTGACGCATGTCTTAGAACAAGCGGGCCGAGTCAGATTGGTGTGGAGTACACTGCGCTTGACAGAAGCCTTCCGTTACGGTCTGAAAAAGTCGTCTTTGCCCAAGTTCGAACAAAATTCTTCCGTTGGAGAATGGCGATCCAGCGACGCCTGGCCTCCGTGTTGCGCTCACTGGGCGGAAATAAGTGCATTGCGAAGGGCCGCACACAAGGACAGTCTTTGCGAAGTTGCGGCCACTGAGGTTCGCATGGCAATTCGTGCACACCTCGTTGTCCCAGATCGCAGCTGGTACATCCGACAACGGCGCAAGTTTTCCTCCGTGACTTCTACATTTTCTGTCTGCGCACTTCGCTGAGCACCATGGCACCCTACGGCAGAAACTGAACCGCCCCGTGGTAAAGGCTGCAGTCATGGCCAGTGCGGCGCTAGCATCACCTGCTGAAGGCGAGCCCAACTCCTCGCTTTAATGTTCTATAGCTGCTGCGAAATGTTAATGAATTGGATATGTTATTTCTTAAAATTATTGGGATAAGTTTTTACAGCACGGTAGTTTTATCCAAGCGCGCAATCACTTGAAACAAATGGTAGGGCGATCAATGGGGTTCATGCCAAAGCAATGCGTGAGCTTTATATTCCGCTACTTTGCCCCTTTTGGTTGCTGTTTCGAATGGATTAACGAGGCGGTCACTGGTTCGAGCTTTGAAACGAATACTTGGGCTAAGGCATCGCCAATCAGCATTGTCTGCGCTTTTCAGTTACTGCTGGGTGCGTCTTCCCCGCATAGCCTCTTCCATCGACGCTAGCGCGCGAAGGATTCGTCGTACCGCACGTAAAAGGCAAGACCGTCTATCATCACTCCGAACCATCAGCACACAGAACACAAACGAAACCACCAATGCGACAATCGGGACAGGTGTCCCGGGTCCTGTTCTGCCCTGGAACGAAGTTAGTCTGCTGAAGGCCGAACGCCAACTGTGCGGGAACGCATTGCAGCGCGTCGGCTCCTCGATTCTCCTATTTCGCTCTACGCCATACGGCCGTAATTAGGATGGCATAAGTATTTTCGTTTGAAATCCCAATATAAGCATTTCTATGCACCTTCCCGAATTTCTGTTTTGTGAATGCGTCCAACCCAATGAAACCAGAACGGCTCCACTGGGTTAACCGCCACCACGGCCCTTGCACTGATTTTATTGCTTGTTTTGAGGCTGAGGAAGACGGGGAAAAAAATTGGCCGCGTATCTGCTCCTTTCGTTGCAAATGTCGTCAAAAGACGATAGTCTTTGTAGACATTTGCCAAGGAAATGCCCCCCTTTGCTTTCCCGCTCACCTCTCATGTTGTTCCTGCACCGTCGCGCTCATCCCAAGGTAAACACACTAATGGTTTGCGCAAGGCGATTTGAATTTACCGCGTTCCACTGCTACAGGCTGGGTTTATCGATGCCAGCGCTGCAGTACGGCGGAGTCGCACGTGAATGGAGGCGGCCGACTACAAGGTTTATAGAACCGCGTTGCCGTGCTCCAGGTGCGTTCCAAGCAGAACGTGGAACCTAGCTAGTGGAACCTTTCGTTGCTGTTGCCGCGTCATTTTTCATATGCCGCCAGGAGGCGGTGGTTTTCTGCAGTAGATGTAGAATATCATTTGTTATCGAAAAACCAAGCAACCATGAATTCCTTAATAAAGGAACACTGTAAATGTCCCTTGTGTACTAATTTCCTGTCTTATATTTGCGTAATGTCTTGTTCTTGTTCAACAAAGCTGACAAGTATAAACATATAAACCAGGCTTAGTCGTTTACATTTGGCTGTGAGTATATAAGACTATTGCGCAATAGCAGTTTTACGTGTGCCGGGTGGCTGAATCGAGTTACAGACAGACAGACGGACAGACAGACATACAGACAGACCGAAATTTCTGGGTTTAAGTAGCCCAAGAAAGACTATCGTCTTTAAAACAGGAACGCTCCTGGTCCCCTATTCTTCGGCGCTTCTTTTCGGCTCCGAACAGCTTCGCCGAGTCTGCATCACGCTTCGGACGGCCGACGACTTCGATGATGAGCAAAGCGGAAGACACCGGGATGTTGGCTTCCCGGCACTCCGGGAATGAGCACTCCGCGACGGCTGAAACAAAACAATAATGCTCATAGAATAGCGCGCGATAATATAAATCTTTAAAGGAAAAAAATTCAATTATTCAAACAGAGCTATCTGACAATTACACAGACCAATCACTCGTTGAGTGCACCCGATGCGCCTGCAGCCAACAGCGTAAACGAAACGCTCAGCAGATGAGGAAAGCGCCCAAGCTGATGCTCTACTGATAACAGCGCTAAAAACAGGACATGAGCGCCGTTATTTGCTACAACGTACCATCTTGCCCGATCGTCTACTGTAATGTGACACAACGTACGCAAGCCCGTGACTTCATTCATTAGCCGGTGCGGAAATCAGAAAAAATATAGCGAAACAGACAGGTAACGAAATTCTCTCTCGTATGCTGTAATTTCAAATATATTTGAAAACACGTAAACCGCTACATGAACATACTTACCGAGTTCGCTCCCACTTGCGCTGGGGCATTGGTCCAACATGCGGATTTGATGGTCGTACACGAAAGTGGCGCTTCCAGTAGCGCTGCCAGTCACAAACGGGCCCGCCGCAGCCTCTGCAAATCACACCGACAAAGAAGTCTTTGTTACAGCCATCCTCCCTTTATCATAGGTGAACCACGGCGGTGAAGAGGACCGAGTGGCGCGAAAACGCGGCCTCCCGGCCTGCGGGCGCGGCCATTTCTCTATATCCCGTCATGCAACGGAGAAATCACTGGCCGCTTGGAGAGATGACGCGACAAGCACATCTTGTAGGTTACGGGCGCTTCATAGATTACAACGTAAAGGCCACTTGTCAGGTTTTGTTTAGGCAACCCATAAATCGCTGAAGTAACATATAAACCGATTTTAACTTAACGCCTGTATCCCTTAGAATGAACTGCGAAAAAGAAAAGATCAAATTAGCGCCATTGTAACCTTATCCAGGTTACCAGAATTAGAGTGCGTCGGCGAAGCTATATGCGTTGGATCCCCGTTTTGTTTTCCCGTGACCAGGAATATTGGAAGCGAATACGAAATAGAGCACAAGCAAACACACCGAGCCGTGCGTGAGAATCGAAACCACGGTCACCTGGTAGGCATCCTGCAATGCTACTGCCTCTTTTTTGGCGCCACACATGGCTACAAACCGAGCAACACCCTCGGCAGCTCGGCCGTGCTTCTAGCTGTTTTGAGGAAAGCAAAGCAGTTGGCGCAGAGCTGCAATCTCTATGAAGAAAGAGAAATAAAGTGGTACTTGGCGACGTCATGCAAATGAGTCTCGGCACAGCACGCACGTTGGAAAGAAAAATATCCTGACCAAAGAAGGATAAAGGGAGATGAAAGTCGTGCTACACAGGCTCTCGCTGAAACGACGTCTGCAACACTGCCGATAAACGTTTGAACCCTTTCCTTCGTGCCTGAACCTCTTCGAAAGCTATAGTTCGAAAGTTATGCGTGATTCGCTCGCAGCAGCAGATAGCTCTTCTGTTTTCTTCTCTTCCTTTGTTGCGATTTTCTCCAAAGCGGCTATCGAACGAGTATATTCCTGAAACTGAAAAGAAACTCCAACGGGTTGAGCAACGTCGTTAAATATGTCCACGCCGACAAAGAGCGAAAAATCTTTGGGACAAGCTTCAAAGTTGTCTCACGGAGAGCGGTAACATTGGGCTTGGATTGCCGGCCACCTGGTATAACCACTGGACATTAACTACGCTCAAAAAGTTACATTTTACATTTTCAAAGAGCCTTTAATATATGTTGCAGGAGACCGTTAATGACGCAGTTTGCGCCAAACGTAGAGACGGCGGCAGCTTTCTAGCTTTTAACGCGTGCAGTTTACGAATTTTCCCGACAGGAGCATTCAATCATGTTGAGCCGTCAAAAAACACGTGGCGTATTCTGAGAAGATTCACCGCCAAAGGCACTGCACCTCATTTTTAGGACCACTACTTTAATTACCTTTTCAGATTTACGAACGTTTGCAACACTCCGGCAGACGCCCTTTCAATGCCACCAATATCATATCAAACATTTCGGAATAATCACCTTTATATATAATCCCGCCCTATGTTAACAATGTCTCAATTACTGCAAATTCATGTTTTGGAACCTTGGGATTTGTAAATGTCGCGTGCATGATTTTCGCTGCAAGGGAAGCGACGGCCTGGCATACTACAGGCGCGAAGCAGGGCCATTCTTGCGCTTGTTTCGGGTGCGTAGGCAGGGAAATTTCGCTTCTTTTCTATGCGGTCACCGCGTTTCCCCTTTGCGCCCCAGCGGAAGCCTCCGAGAGGAAGCCCAGGGAGGGCTGCAGTAGAGTGGTGTGCCCTTCACCGCACGTCACGTGCTCCGAGTGGACGCTGCGGGGAGGCGCTTTCGAAGCGTTGAGCTTTCGACTTCTACTTTGACGCTGCTTGCAATTAACAGCTTCAACGCGGGGCTTTTGTTTATGACGCTGTCCTGAGCTTGTGTGGGCATGAAACTGCCCGGGCAGACGATGGAAAGAGCCTTCCAACACGTCTCGACAGAAGCCGGAATGATCAAGCTTGGTGTGGCGAAGTTTGTACCTAAGTGACTCTAGCGCTGAGGATGCAACATCGCACGTTCGATCCATGAGAGCGACAGTTGGACACATTGAAGGATGGCGGAAAATACAACAACTTTTGTCTATATTATGCTCCGTGCAAGATCTTCGCCTCCGTAATAATTAATCTGGGATCATTTATGCGATGCTCCTTTGGTTTGTGAAACCTTCAAGCTTCTTTATCTAATCCTGCTCCAGCTTGCCCCTGCGGCCAATTTATGAGGGTATTTAGCAAACAACCCCTTCGTGCTGCACCGAATAAAGTACACACGGCGTCTCGGAGAAACTTCAATGCAAGTGTGGACTTCCTTTGGTGATTGAGAAACAGCTAGGTCAGCAGATTTGCTACGTGATAAGTACGTTTATCGGTCGCCTAACGGTGAAGTTCTCTGAACGGTGAACGGTTCTCTGGTGAAGTTGTTATGTGGTGTGGGACTTCTGCACCAGCTATGTATCTGCATCACTGTCACATCGACATAAGGAGTTAACAGAACGCTTTCTAACCCCACGTACCCCATTCATGTTGGTAAAGTACGAAAAGAACTACTCATTTACTGGCCATCGAATGCGTCTATTATACAGCACAATTTTGTTCATTGCAATCTACAAATCTTAAGTCACTCCCTCCTGCAATATAAAAGAGAGTACTTGTAAAACGACAGACAGCAAAAAAAAAAAAACCCAAACCTTTGTGCGACATTGACGTAGTAGTGGCAGGAGGGGGAGCAGAAACAAAAAACAAAGATGCGAGATGACACGTAGGACGGTGAAACCAGAATCCCGGGACGCTCGCCGCCGAGTCTGTACACAAAGCAGCCGCGTCGGCGGATTGCCTCGAAAGCGCGTCATCCCTATTTCATATTTGCCGCGCTTTCGAGGCGCTTTTTCAAAGAAAGTGCTACGAGTTGTGCCGCGCCTCCGCCAGATGGCGCCACGGGTCCCGCGACCGAGAGAAGACGCAGTGAAACATCCCCCTCGCGAGGGGCACGATCAAATGCAGAGCATTTCCGGGGGCGCACGACGTTAAGTAGTTTGCGTTACGTTAATGTTGTTGCACTTGTGGCAACTGCTGACGAGAGAGCGCTCGTCAGCAGTAATTTGAATGAGTCAACGATATAAGGCGCGTTCGTAGAGTCCCATTCTGTGTCGGCCTTGTGGCGCAGTGGGTAGAGCCCCATGTACATTGCGTTCCGCCCGCAGGGTCGAGGGATCGAAACCGGGCGCCGGATAGTATTTTTTTTTATATAGTAGGGAGGGGTGCGGTACGGACTACGGACTTAACGCGGGTGACATCGTGAGTTACTGAATGCTCTGCATTTATAAAAGAAACATAGTATAAACAACAAGAAATGTTTCCGCCACATTCTGCGGATTTCATTCGTTCAATTGCAGCTGACAAGTCATTATATTTTTAACCTTTTTTTTTTTTTTTTTTGCCTGGAACATGTCGCGCAATGTTTCATTCGTTGGCGGCTTCTGTCGCCGAACAGAGGGGTCCTTTCAAACCGGCTGTGCTTTTTCCCCGTATAACAACATTCGACCTGGCATGAAATTGTTAATGGCCAAAGAAGCCTGAAAATCTGTATCAGCGGTTGGCGGAAGAAAGTATGTAGACACGACGGCAAATAGAAAGTGTGCGGCCGACTGTGCGATCTTCTTGAATGGAGAGTAAAAAGCGCGATAAGCATGCGATCCGTGTATAAGCGCCGAACAGGCAGGACACATATTGATCCTGAAGGAAGAACAGCAGCAAAGGAGTGCCGCACGCAGGCTGGGCTGCTTCGAGGCGACTTCGATGTTATAGCTTCGCCGGCGGAGCTCCTTACGGCCGCGATAGGGCGCGACACCCCGTCGAGCTCGCGTGACGTCGTCCATTCGAAAAATAAAAAGAAAAAAAACGAGAAATGTCAAGCGCGGACACCAGAAAGTGCGGCGACCATTCCGGGTAGGTCGCCGGGAATTAGACCTGCTCCGCGTGCCGCGGCGCAATCAAGCTCGAGTCTTATACGTGCTCTTATTATACGTTCTGTCCTCTCTTCCATGCCGCCCTGATATGGACACACTTAGGGCGCGCCTCGAAATGCGCGCTGCCATTCTCGATGGGAGGCTCGAGGGGACGGGCGTTGATGCCGCACAGACCTCGAGCAGCCGCGGTGCGCCACGAACTCCGCGACGAACGCCGCGGGTCCCGAGTCGTCGTCGAGGAGGAGAAGGACGTGCTCCTCTCGTTCGTCTCTCGTAAAGGGCCGCGGCTGGCTTCGATAAGCGCGTTCGGCAGCGTCTCGGCGGCCCAAGAATGGCCCCCAGGTTGGGGCGCCCGATAACGTGCCCCGGTGGGCCCGCTATCGGACCGGCCCGGCGCGGCTATAAATCTGCGATCTGCACACGGGCAGCTTTGCCGGCCTGACACGGAGCCGTCATGTGTCGATCGGCAGAGTCGAGCGGGGCTCGAGTCGATAAGCGCGCGCGGCGCTAAGTGTGCTGTGCCCCATGCCAATGAAGAACTAATTCGCCCATTCCTCCTCTCGGCGGCGGCGGCGGCAACTTTGCGGTTCCAGCGCGAGGACACGAGATGTACGCGGCGGCGGGGACACCGCGCGTGCACGGCGGGCTTGTCTGTCGAAGCCCTAATGGTCCTGTAAAGAAGCCGCCCCGTGAGCGCTGGTCACGTCGTCAAATGTCCGCCGCTCTTTCTCTGTTGAGGAGAAACTTCGGCCACGACTCGGACGGCTTCGCTCAGTGGGTATCGTCGGCGCGTTTGACGCTTTCTCGGGCCTTGCTTGGTGTGAAAGCCCCGTACGCTATCGAGAAACTTCGCCCGTGGATTGACAACGATATCGCGGTGGTCTGAGCGAAAGCTAATCTTGAGCAGGCCATCCGGTACGTCTTTCTGCATTCGCGGCTGTCGTAGAATCTCAATGAGCCTCAGAAACTTGGACAGGGCAAGCGGTACGCAGCTTGCGCGTACAGGTGTGAAATTATCAGCGACGTATTGGAATTGGTGAAACAGTTAACGCGACTGCCTTTCGCATGCCTCCTGCCCCCACCCTCCAGTCCCACCTTCGCCTGCCTTTGGCCGCCCGCGCTTTGCGGGACTGCACCGTGGTCTTAGTTCCCGCATTCCTTGCGCTGCCCCCAACTGAACAACTTTGTTTATACAGAACTTGAAATTACCAAGTGCATGAGCAGATTTGGACGCCCTTGAAGCACGCCGTCTCATCCTCGGCATGTGGAGTGCTACGATACATGCCACGATATGCCAACACACCAGGGAGATTACCCGCACAGACAGTGCCGGATTAGGAAATTTCGGGGCCCGGGGCTACCTACCTCTTTGGGGCCCATTTGTTGGTTGGTTGGTTGGTTGGTTCCTTATGTCATGGCGCATACCCACGCGGGGATTGGCCAAGAAGCTGCCTGTAGTAATTAGGCTGTGACCCGGTTTATTTTAGAGAGAAAGAAAAAAGAAGAAGTACGAGAAAAAACATTGAGAGTAGAAAAATAAATGTTTGGATAGAACAGGATTGTCAGGGAAAAAAACTTGCGAATGAAGGCATAGCTATCTAGCAGGGCATCCGGCCTGCCGCCGCAACAAAGGAATGAAAGGCGATCATGACATCTCTGTGGCAATATCCTATGGCATAAGCACCCAGGGAAAGAATAACGGTTAAAGATAAAGGGAGATTCAGCCGATTAAACGTGTATTCAAGGTGCGTGCGTCGCATCGAGGAAAAGCTGCGGCAATTTAAAAGAAAGTGTTCTATAGTTTCGGGGTCCTTGCAGAAAGGACATTGAGGAGATAACGCCTGACCAGCTTTGTGTAGATAAAAATTTAAAGGGGGGATTCTGCAACGAAATTTTGTGATTGCTACCTCACATTTACGAGATTCGCAGAATTTAGGCTTCCATAAGTGAGAGAGGTGAATATAGTCGGAGCATAGTTAATCGTGGGGGCCCTAATGACGATGATGACGACAATGATGCCTGGATTAAGACGCTGAAATCTTCGAATACCACGTTACGCTCAATGATCAGTGAAAAAAATATACATGTATATTTTTTATTATAATTAAAATTATTATTATTTTATTATAATTAAAATTATAATTTTAATGGTTTCCGGAAACTGATTTATTAGTTTCCTTCGTAATATTATTTAAAGGTGCCATACTGACCTGATGTGCAGGTCAGTATGGTTTATTCTCCAGTCCATCACAAATTCACAATAATCGAAATGCCGCATTTGCACGCATGACAGGCCAAAGAACGGGGGAACATTTTCTTCGAAAGAAACACTTTAATGTTGTTACAGGCGCATAAAATTCAACAAAACACATGTATAGCCGCAGCGTTTGAACATCGAAATAGCCATACGAATCATGTACATTGACTTCGCTTCTAAATAAACCTTTACATTCAATACACTTAAGAAAAGCAGCCAGGTCTGACTCAATCACTTGTGACAAAATGGGAACAAAGAACGACTTCCCCCACGCTGTACATTGGTAAAAAAATGAGACAATATAGCGCTAAGATAAAACATGAACAAGTAAAAAAATGAAAACGTCTCGTTATAGCTTTTCGCAATCGCAAATTCACATATTGGGTCATCAAAAGAAATATTTTTCAGCAGTTCCCTTACAATCGACATGATGGCTAAAGATTTCAATTCTTCTTGCAGATAGTATAGCGTAAGCAGTTTTTAATTAAAAACAGTTTTCAGAAAGCAGTGTTTGGTCTCACAGTTTGTTACGAAGATAGATACTTAGAGTAACAGAAACATTCCGATAAACACATTTTTCTTGCTGTAACGTTTTGAGACGACCACCCGCGCTTCTGTCTTGGAAACTGCAATTCTCCAGGTAGTTAAAAAAAAATCGTCGAAATCGCACTGATGCGCTTCCAAAACCAACTACATTGACTGACAAGGTTGTGATAGCTATGAACGTCTTTGTCGAGCGCTGTACTTTGAAATTTCAGCCAAAGACTATGTACGCAGATTTTCCAGCCACTAAGCCTGTGCTCAAGTTGTCAAGTATTACATTGAATGTCCCTTGGGATTAAAAAGTACCGAACGTTCAGCGGGAATACGTCCATTATGCTACCGTCTGAACCCCTTTTTGCGCCGACACATCCGTGCACAGAAACGTCCGGGTAACGAAAAGACCGAACCCGAACGCCCTTAACCGAAAAGAGCGTAGCAGGGCTTGGGGCTTCTTTTAGTGGGTTCATTTACACCGTCAAGCTGTGTACAAAGCTTTAAACATCGAAGCTGTTTAGCAATTCATTGATTCCGGTGTTTCAATAAATTCAGCATAACAGTGTAAATAAAAGAAGTCACCGGCACCGGCAGGATTCGGACCTATGTCTGGTAGATCAACTGAGTTAGTCGTCGTACCCACTCGGCTATGACCGCGAATTAGTTTGCCGGGATTCAAACGGCTTACTCACTCGGTTGTGGCTGTGGGGCAGCTAGGGATTACGGCACCTGCTTTGAAAAAAAAAAAAAATAGGACGTGATAGGGTACACGTTGCACCTTCGAAAGCCTAGTTCAAGATCTCGTGTTCCGTTCTTTCGTTTAAGTCCGATCATGGACTTAAACCGTTGTGATGGTCCTGAAGATTGCGTTCAGCCTCGCTACTTTCAAGTCTTACACATTAGTGTGAGCTTCCTTCATATTTTTTAGTCCGGGAAGCTTTCTCAGAAACGTATAAGCAAAAAAAAAATTGCATTGAAATGAACACCAGTGCTGTCTACCATATAAGGTTCGGGGCTGCGCCGGCTCGTCCTTACCCGTCACGAATAGACCCTATGCGAAATTGCTTGGTGATCTAGCAACACTGATGTAAACGAGACCGTTGGCCATATTGGTACGGGCGCCGATCGGGAAGTCTCGTATTGTTTACTGTGGAAGAGTAGGTGACGGTAACGCGGTATGGCTCAAACTGGATGGTGTTTTCCGGCTCTCGACCGCGGATTCTGGACGAAGGACTTGCCTGCGCTGCCGACTGTGTCTGAAGACTCATACCACTCGGGGTGCCGCGCCAAAGACCCATCCGAGCGGCAGCGGAGCAGGGCATGCCGCCTAGCCACCGAGGCGCATTGCTCGCCTTCATCGGTGCGGACAAACACGTGCGACTCGTAGTAAGTAAATCCTTCTTTGTTTTTACTTGACGCGAGTTAACCGGTATGAGCATTTGTAGAGCACTTTGTTCATCGTTGTTTACCACGCAAATGCGTAGCGGCGACCTTGTTGCAGTAACCCTGAAAGAGGAGAGCGACAATCGCCAGACCGTGCCACTAGTGGGTGGATTAGGTATTTTTAAATGCTGTACATGGAATTTACGGGATGATTTTTGGCGAAGATGTTTACGGAAAGGTTGCGGCCGTTTTCCGTGACGGTCGTCCGCCCGCGCGTTTGCCGCAAAGCAATCGTGCTTTGCGGCGAAGTCAACTACAAAAGCGCACATACGCCTTGAATTTTCTTGTTTTGTGTGTGTTCATTATTTATTGTGCATGTTCTGCGCAAAAATCTGTTTGTGTGTCTTTCTTCTTCTTTTTTGGTAGTGGGGTGGTTGTGTTTATTTCTAAAGCGCATGTTTTTGGTGTGCCGAATAGATAATACAGTAAAACCTCGTTAGCTCGAACTCACTGAACTAGAAGGTTTTTTTTAATTCGATGGGTCATCGGTGTAGCCCGAATGTTTACCTGTTTATCTCGAAATATTATTGAAGTGAGTTCCAGATAATCATATTATTGCTTGCTTAAGTTATGACGAACACGATTATGCGGGTACTGGTATCATTACCCACGCTGAGGTTTTTAAATGTTAAACTTCCTTCTCTTGAAAAATGCATTAACAAAGCATGCAGAGATACTTGCACGCTCGAACTTGACAAACAATTTTGACATCATTGCGGTTTGAGGTGTAGATTATTGCCCTTGCAACAGTGTTAAGCAAGACACAAAATCTGGTCATTTTGAGTCTGTTCCTTGCGGCCACTTCTTTCTGCTCTGTCCCTTTACCATAAACTGTAGCGGACTAGTCCTGTTTTTCCCTGGGTGTTATTTACTGATAATCTCTCTGTTCTTGCAGGTTGGGCCTCATCCATGTGCTCATCAGCTGCTTTTGCTCCCAGAAGAAAAGTGGCCGGCCCTATGTTGTGGGCCTCACCTTTGAGACGGACAGTGGGGCGATTGGGGAGGCATCGTGCGAGCGCCCGGCGGGTTGCAGTGGAGCATGGAGTGACATCCTGGCTGCTGTGCACCTACTCGCCCTCTTGCAAGCCGAAGGTTTTAAGAGGCGCCACCGGAGCTTGCGTGCACTGAGCTGCCACAACAATGGGGACGTCCGAGACAGCAGGGCATCAAGCCAGCGAGTGTCCAAAACATTGACTGGAGTAGCCCGCGATAAAATGGCCCCTCCCTTCCCTTGCCAATGCGTCTGTTCGATGCACGTCGAGTACAGGAGCAATGCGAGCAGCAACAAAGTGCCGTGCAGGCGCTTGGGAGAAAACTTGGTAGCCTTGGGAATGAGTTTTTTGCCCCAGTTGTGCTGGCCTCCCGCTCCTCCTCCTCCCCCCCCCCCCCCCCCCCCAAGTGACAGAAACAAGGACTGGCATGGCACCTGAAGGGTCACCTATGAGCTACCAGCAAGCATTCATGCCACATTTCGCCGTGGTCATCTCGCAAGCACGCAGAGGCTGGGCAACGTCCTGTTTACTAGACCGCGACATGCAGGGGTGCGCGAATGCTTCTTTTTGTTCCATTTATATCCACAGTTATATCCACAAAAGCGCAAAAGCACTCAAGCTGATGCGCGGCGGCCTGATGCAACTGTGGCCGTTTTCTTTTTTCTTTTTGAATAAAACTTGAAAATTGTCTCAGCTACCTACATCAATGGCCACTATCATTACGTCGGAGGCATGCATGCAGCATGTGACAAACTAGAGCAGTGAGTGTGTATTTTAGTCGCAAAATATTCGACAGTAAATACATCGTTGCTGGAATGACAATGGGCACCAAGTTAACTTGACGTAACAACAAACCTTTCAGCCCGGCAAATCGGGAACCAAGTGCAAAAGCTCGAATTTTCCACCGTTAGATCATCATAAAACAGAGTTCGCCACTTCAGCAACGACACGCGGCTAAATGCAACGTAAAGAAACCAACAACACATTCCCATACCGTGCGCGCCCGTTACAGAGGAAATTTTCAACCGCGCCGTGACGGCGTAGTGCGGCAAGAAAAGTTTGTTTACAGCCCTAGGTAAGATAAAAGCTCGTGTAGGGGCTAAGTGGTACCATTTAACAATGAAATGAAACGGGCGCAGAGCCACAGGGACGAGTAAAGAAACAGCCTAATTTTGGCAACGTGTGGTACTGTTTTCCCAGTCGAGCGCCGCTGTCAGTCGCGTGAATAGGCGGCGCACGCTCAGGCTTCATTTAGAATACAAAGGCTGGACAACAGAACTCCAACACAGCTGTATTTTTCATACGGACAGCGACTACGGAACCCCGCGCTTAGCGAACCAACGACAAATATTCGCTCCAAGCGCACCGCGCCCAGCGTGTCAAACAGGTTGCTCGCGCCGGCACAGTTCGTGTCACAAAGTTCGTTCAAAAGCGTGGAACTTCACGTACCTTTTCTCCATTTGAACCGGTATTTCCGCATTGCGTGCTCTGCGGCACGAAGCAATGCTCCGGCATTGTAGTCCATCACCAAGAGCGGTCAATGCCCGCCTTCTATGTTTTGCTAATTGGTTTCGGTTTCAAACGACCGTACCAAAATGGCGGACCTAGTTACCGGAGTCGACGTGAGATGGCGGGGCGCATTTTGCATAGGGTCTATTAGGCAGCATCGGTGTGGAGTTGAGGTTGAGGCCCCGGAAGTCGGATTTCTATCCGATGGCCGGGATCTCAACCGAGCCCCTCAACGAAACATGCTCATCGGCATTTCTTTTTACAAATAGTCGAGCGGGGCGCGGATGCAGGGGGCCCCTGGAAACTGTGGGGCCCGGGGCTGCAGCCCCCATAGCCCCCACCTTAATCCAGCACTGCGCACAGATAAGCATGTTCATGTCGATAGCCACCTCAAATTATTATAGGACAATCGCTAAGCTTGTCTCAAACGCTGGCTTGAAACAAACGCAAGGACCCTTCACTCGAGAGTGCAAGTGCGACACAAAGAGCGCCAGTACATGCTGGGCAACTTCCGCACTGCGCTGACCTTACTTCGGCAATGCCCTCACTCGCCGTGCTCATGTGATCTGTTTTCACGGTGAGAAAATATTGGCCCAATCTTGCATCCAAGGCCCGGCCAATCAGTGGCTGCAACGAAACGCCTCCAGTCAATATCTATGGACTCATTTATAGAATAATTGGCAACAGAAATGGTTCTCACGTACATGGAACGGCTCCTTGAGGTCGAGAATCATTTCCTTTGTGCACTGATTGGGTTCAGAAAACATGTAAGCACTCGATACAGTGCCACGCGTACACAGGGTCTTTGCAAGGCCGCTCAGTACAAACTACGCACGACCATCGCCATCGGCATCAATGACGCGCTTGTTAGCGTTGTTCATGAGACAAATCCTCATAAAGAACGCAGCCCGGCGCAAGCCTCCTCAGCTACATCCGCACCCTCACCAACAGCGTACAACCACCCGTCACAACTCTGTCGAATGACAGGGCAAACCACAAGAGTCCATCTGTCACCAACCCTCTTGGAGATCACAATAAAAAACACTTAGTGCCCTTCCGCTCTGTGAAGAAGCATGACAAGCGAAGCTGTTGTGCGTAATGTTAGAGTATATAATTTGCTCCTGGATAGTTCCGGTAAAAGAACAGTTACAACCGTTTTGTGTAACTGCACTCCCTCCGTAGACGGGTATGTATTGACAGCACACTAGTTATGTAACCTTTACAACTTCACTGTGAATTTGCTAATTATGACAAGTAAACCCGACTCGGCGTAATAGTAGAGTCGCCTTAGCAGCTAATTGTCATACAATTTGTTTGGGGATACTTACGATAACACAACAGTTAGAGCCGTTTTCTGTAATCATACTCCCTCCGTGTGTGGCAATGTATCACTGCAATATACCATGTGGAAAAGCCAGCTTATAATGAAAAAGATTACACGAATCTTCTTAAAGCCGCCTTCACCCCTGAACACAGATGCAATGCTGGGAAGATATTCTTCCAGGGGCAATATAAGCCGTTTTATATCAAAGTATGAAGGCCCTAAGACCTTCCTTTCATTTTTTGTGATTTTTTTCTGTACTGAGAACAGGTTTTTGCGCGGCGGAGAAGCCTGCTCCAGAGAAAGGGTGACATGATAACAGCAGAGTGTTATCAGGACCAGCCCTAGAACAGCTCTGCTGTTAACACCCGCCTTCTGAATTACATTTTGTTCCTGAACTTCGCCACGCCATCTGTGTCACCGAAATCGCAATTTGAGTTCTCCTGCGGCAGTCGGGTACTCAGGAACGCACCCACTCGCGCACAAGGACAGTTAGGATATCACTCAAGCGTATGCTTATTTTGTTGGTCTGCAATGTTTACAATCTGGATATGTAGGCATAGATCAAAATATGTCACCAGGTAAACAACATGGAAGTTATGGCAGTTAAGGCAATCGTGAAGCGTTTTCTGCCTTCGGAAACAGTGCGCCCACACGCCGGCTGCGCATGCCAGCTCGGCACACTCAGCGGCTCGAACCGGCGCAGGCCACGGTAGCAACCGCTCGTCGCTACTCTTCCGAATCAATAGAGAGTTTTAGTATAGCGTTTTCAGCCTTACGCAAAGTGTTACCGCTCGCTATTCCCTCGCGTCGGTGGAACTGCGCATGCGCAGCACCCAAAGTTGGTTTTGCGTTTAGCGGCCGTAAAACGAGCGCGCGCTATTTCAGCAAAATAGCGTGCGTACGATACCGCCCTTGCGTGTCCCTGTGTTTACAACATAGCGGCAGGTGGAGCGGAGCACCTAAACGTTTTCTTTCACCAGTGTGCAGCAGTTTGCGTCTTATAGAAGACGTTTTTTGCTCCTGCATCCTTAAATAGCTCCGGTTGTTTGTACTTTGCTATCGTGGTGAGCGAAACTAACGTCGCGGACTACCCGAACAAAGCTCCTGCAGGCCGGCGTCGGATGCTGTGTGTGTGCTGTTGACAAGTTCGCTTCATGGTGCATGGCGACGATGCGCTCCTGTGGGTGAAATGTGCTTGCTACGTTCGAAATTAGTAATCACTAGCGGCGACTCAACTCAGTGTGTGCTGTTAAAAGCCTTCTGGGTTTGCCCCAGAGTGAAGTGACATGCTGGTCGACACCGCAAATCGCGTGAAGTGAGTGCGATGATTACGACGGGCTGGAGGCAAAAGACCGCATTTTATTTTTGTGCCTCCGCCTCGCAGTGCAGTCGTTACGTCGCGTGTGTTCGAAACGGATTTCTGGATTGTTTTCGAGACGAATAAAATGTATACGTGAAACCCAGTCCTTTGGTGCTGCGCGTTGTGTGCGATCGTCAACACTAAGTAACATCGGGGCTTCAGTGCTTCCGCTATAGAGTGTGCTTATGTAGAAGTATATATCTATCATGTGCACGTTCTGCATTCAATACCAAGGGGCAGGCTTTTGATTCCGCTGCTTGGGTAGTCGTGCAAAATTCTGGGTGCTCACTGATTCTACGGCCAGATGAGTGCAGCTTCGCTTTCAGTTAATACTAGGTTCGACAGATTGTGCCATAAGCGTTAGCGGGCTGCAAAGCAAAACTAACGAAACGCAGTACTAAAACTCCCCGTGCGGTGCCGGCGTAGCGTGCCGGAAAAATTTAACGTTTAACGTACGCAAAGGCACAAAACGCTATACTAAAACTCTCTAATGTGATCGCTAAAAAGAAGTTCCACACGGGAGAAGGTACGAGTTAGTGTGATGAAAAATTGTGCTAGGGATTGTTATCAGGGCTTATTTTAAAAGCAGCGATCAGATATCTGCTGCGATGCTAAGCCTACGGTGACCGGACGCGGACGTTCGGCGATCCGACCGATCGCCGCGCACGCGGTGCGCGGAGCGGCCGAGAGATGGCGCTACCTGCGCGGAAGCATCGAAACAGGCAATGCAGATGTCTTGGTCACCGATTGCTGAAACGGCAGTTATAGCTCAAATAAACTTCCACATGCGAGAAAGGGGATGCTAGTGTGGTGTCACATACTCCTCCCCCGGATAATTGCGTCCGCTTGCAAATACCAAAGGAGGGGCGCGAGACAACAGTTATTTATATTTTAGCAGGGTGGCCGGTCCATGAGTTTTCACGTGTGCCCACATTGCTGGGGTGAATAAATTCACAACGGAGATGCTCGACTACGTTTTGAACTATATAGGTTTACTGCACAAACAAAAAGACTACAGGGCAACGCCCGACACAAGAAGACACAAAAAAAACCTTTATACTGCCATCGGCCTCGTGCGCGCAGGCACTAATCGGCCGTACACTAAGCGCACGCGCGCCGGGAGACTAGCGCACAGCGCTAACTACGTAGTAAAACAACAAAAGAAGCCCAAATACACACGGTGGCCACTATGACGACAATCGATCCACCGTGGCCTACGCCCTTGGACTTATAACTCAGACAGCCGCACGCGACACGCGGAACACTCTAGAGGCAAACACATGTTTAAACCTCGACAACGCAACTACCAAAAAAAAATACTAACAAGTACACAACCCGCATGACACTCTAGAGGCAAACACTTGCTTAAGCCTCGACACAGCACTTACTATAAAAGAAATCTAGCAGCTCTGCAAGCTGTACACGGCGAGCAAGGTGCCCTCCAACATCGTTACCCTCAAAACACACTACTACAACCAAGACACAAACCCACAGAAAAACTCTCAACCCGTTAACTACAAGCGACGCCGGAAGAAACAAACCCGGAGGAGGCAGCTATCTCAATCCGAGGCAACATACAAATTACGAAGGCGAGGCGCGGCGAAAGAAAGTCTCTACGAGGAAGGAGAACCCGCAAAGTTCAACGGCGGAAAGTCACGACGGGGTAGAGCCGGCCTCGCCGGGCAGCCGCGCTTACGTGTTTCGGGGCTCCGGGGTGCAGAAGCTGGTCGGCCATGGGACCCGCGGCGACGGGCGAACTCGAGCGCTGAGCCGAGGCGTGGACCGCTCCGTCGAGGGCCTACCGATGGACTTCCGCTAAAGCGCGTTACCCCCAGACTCTTCCCCGCGTAGCACGTTCACGAATCTCCAGCCGACTGCGTCCGGGAGGCCGTCATGTCGGCCGTCCGAATATAAAAATGGAGGGCCTGGCCTGCAGTTTGTGACATGTGGTGAAAAGTTGTGTTACGGATTGTCATTCGCAGTTGCACAGATATCGACGATCAAATATCCGCCACGACGCTAAGCCTAAAGTTCCCATCACCCGAGCCGACCTGAGCAACGCAAGCCGGTTGCGGGCTGTCGGGGGCGCCCCTCTTCTAAAACTCGCCGCGCGCGAGCGCCTTGCGTTTGGGTGTCCCCAACTTCTTGGGGGCCCCTAACGCCGGCTTCCCCTATTCTAAAACTGCCTATTGTCCCCATTTCACCAGCCGGACCTTACCGCTATTTACTTACCGCCCTTGATCGTTACGCTGGATGACCTGAGGTATGGCCTCTCGAAAGGATTTCCGCAGAAGGCGTTGCCTCGGCTTTCTTTTCCCGCTCCACCAGACCCCTACCCTTTCCCCTAATACCAGCCCTACCTATGAGCAGCGAGTGGAGCATGGAGCTGATCCGCTCTTAGCTCTGGGACCAGCGCCAACTTTTACGGCCGGCCGGCAACAAGGAATCTTGGACTAAGGATGCATCTCACTCAATGGAGGCCGTAAGAACATCCTCCCGCTCACGAGTACACTCACGAGGATATGTTTGTCTCTCTCTCTCGCTTCTCCTTCTGGGTATCCCGCTTCGGCACGTGCACTTGTGGCGTCACAACCGATTAAGGACGGCAGTTGTAATCTCAACTCTTCAGGCTCCTCGTGCTCTCCATCGGGTTCGAGCGTTTGCGGACCACCTTGCGCCAACGGTATGACCGAGCGCTTCCATCGACAGCTTAAAGTAGCCATTATGTGCCACCCCAACTGAAACTGGCACGAGGCTATACCAGCTGTCTCTGTCGCTCTGCGCGCCACCTTTAAACCGGACATTCTGGCCATGCTCGCAGAGCTCGTCTACGGGGAAGCGCTTCACCTATACCCGGGTAACTTCTCTCCAACCCAACTTCCGACCTCACCAGCTAGGGCCCTGCTGTCTTTATCGCCCGGTTCTGAGGCACTATGGGCGCACTGCGCAGAGCGCCCATCGCCATCACCCCATCACGCCAAGCCGACTCCGTTTATGTTTAAGGACTTGGCAACATGCACACAGGCAATTCTCCGCGAAGAGCGGCGAGTGCTTCCTGATCGGCCATGGCGGTGCGATACGTTCGATTTGGGGGTAACCAGATGCGCAGAATCATGACTTTACTGCCCCCAGTCAAAAAGCGATACAGCTATAGACTGCTCCTTTTGGTGGTGTATGCTCGGTCGACTGCGTAGAGGAATGCACACTCTGAGTATACGTGCGCGCTTAACGTCTCTTTTTCACGCGCCGTCACTCCGACGGTTTCCCGAAGCCGGCACCTGTATAGTGTTCTCGTTTTCGTGGGAGCACCTTGTGAGAAACGCCGACGTGGCCGCCACATGCCTCCAAAAGCGTTCCATAAACAGAACTGCAGCTGGCCACAACCTAGACAGACCTGTAACTCGTCGAATCTGAAAACTACTGCCACTAGTAGACGCGCTTCGAAGCCCAAGCTTCAAACTCGACGAACGCTGCTGAAGTAAAGGTACGCTCATTCCATTTGCAACTGCAGGCACTGTGTGTAGTTTTCGCATTGTTAACCACTGTGAGCATAATCTTTTAAGTAATGCACTTTATAAGCGACCCCAAACCATCCACCGCCGGCGTCGGCGGCGTCGGCGTCCGCAGTGCTCCTCTATAAAGAAACAGCATCCGGCGCCAGGTTTCGATCCGCGGACTTTGCGGCCGCAGCGCGACGCTCTACCGACCAAGCCACGGACGCGACGTGATATCAGCGTTAGTGACGCGCCTGATATCTTTAACGCATTCAAACTACGTCGTCAGCGGCGTGCGTTGGCGACTCAGCGGCGTTATAGCGGCTTGATAACTGCGTGGTGTACACGTGATACTACAAACTCGATGGAAGAGATGGAAGAGAAGGCGGCGAGGCGGTGGGCTGCGGGGGCCGAGCGCAAGCGCCGCAAGCGGGCCGACAACCGTGCATTCGCACTTTCACATTCTCCCCCTCGGGGAAATGCGGGGGAATTTTTTGTCCTGCGGTACGGTCTGCAGGTCAGAATAGGAGACAGTATTCCGCTAGACCTCGATCAGCGGTATGTGCTAATGGTAGGCGCGATGAGTCCTGCTGACAAGAGTCGCAGGGCAGTGACAGCGGAAGTGGCTGTCGAACACGCGCCCTGACATTACTTGCTACGTCGGCCTTGTGGACAAAGGAAAACGTGTATTTAACTAATCGTGAAGGACGCGAAGTTTAACAATGTGTGCGGCGGCTACAGTGATTGGCTGTTTTACGAACAGATTAATCCAATTATGACCCTAATACCCAATCCTCAAATGCTACCAACTAGAGTTATAGACATCGTGAGTAAGCACCGCTTAGGGACCTGTAATTTGCTTGATGGGGTCCAAGGTCGGACCCGCGCTGACTTTCCTCTGCGCTCACGAGAATACCGTTCTTTGCTCATTAATGCCATGTGTCCCTGGCATACCACCACGCTCAATCAAACTGTAGTAATTTCTGCTCTCTAAAAATTATGCAACCATGTTTGCGCTGTTCTTCGGACGCAATGACTGGTGCTGCATTATCACATTTGTGCGCCTGTAGTGGTCGCTTCCTTCATTCGGTGAGTACACTTGCAACGCTTAGCGAATTGAGTCGCTATGAAGTGGTCGGGGAGAAGGCTTCGGGGCGTTCCACGGCACGATGACGTTGATCCTGTTACACGTCGGTTTTCATTTTGTGTAACAACTCCTTCAGTCGATCGACTAAGCAACCGACCAGAATCGGGGCACGGTCCTGTTCACTGCTTCACCCCACGCAGCACCGTTGGAGGACGCCGATTATGCCCCCGTCGGTCGTGTGCCCGCACTCCCTCGGGGAGAGTGCGTACAAAACATAATCGCCGTGCCCACGCTGCTCTGCGATCGAGCCCGCGCCACGGCTTGGGGACAGTGTCCCCGGCCTGAAGCGTCCCGCCAGACCGTGTTCCCGGCCGTGATGTTGGGCGCAGTCAAGCGCGTGTTCAAGCTTCGTGTCCGGGATTGGCGGTGCGCGCTAAAGGTTCCCCGGGGCACGCTGCCCTCATCGCCACGAAGGGGAGGAGCATTTCCCGGGCCTTGAAATGGTTCGCCCAATTAACCGAGCGTCCCTCGGGAAACGGGCAGAGGTCGGGCCGCCGGCTGACTCCACCGCAACCACGGGGAAATTGGTGGGGCTGCGCGTAACACGGACTAAGTAAAACGGCTGGTTATTGCCGCCGCCACGCTTGGATGTGCGCACAGTAACGAACTAAGCGCAGCGCCCTGCGGGGAAGCTGCGCACGTGTCGCGCAGCGAAGAGAACCGCTGCCTTATAGCGGTTAACGAAGTGTAATACCGAACGCCGCTCGTTCAAAAGCACGGCGGAGGCCCTCCTGCGTGTATGTGCTGCAGCGGAACAAGCGTATCACATTACGCACCTCAATACAGCTTTTACAATGGAGCCGTGCCGAATAGCGAGGCTGATTCGCATTTGGAACGAAAGCCGTTGTAGGGGAGTGAGACACGAAACAAATGCGAGGCGATAGAAATTCTCGCGGCGCTGTCATCGTAATGGCTTTTGAAACGGATGGCTCTCCATTCAGCTTCCTCTCGAAAAACCCGTCCGCAGGCATTAGGGATGTCAATGGGGCATCGCCCGGCCCGTGCAGCTATTTCGCTCCCCTCAGGGCGCCAGTCCATTGCCCGGCCCTTCGCTCTCAGTACGGATGGGAAAAGAGTTATTTTTACGCGGGGCGCCGTTTCAGCTTGCGCGCAAGTGGATAGTAGCCACGCAAATTAAACAATTTGGGACGAGACTGCCGAATCGAAACGAAGCGTGCCGCTCGTCTATGAATGCCACAAGCATGAGACGAGCCCGATCCTTTTCTGGCGCTTCTTCGGCCCTCCCGCCTCGACTTACGACTCAGTATACGCGCGGCAACAGCTTTCTAGTAGGCCGTGTTTGAGACCACCCTAAAACTACATTTTCTGCGCTGATTAGGGAGTTTCCACTGTAAGCTTTCTTCACCGCAAATTCTATACACTTCATTTCCATGAAGCCCTTTCTTTTTTTTTTTTTTTTTGTAGCGTGAGCTACACTGGCCAAGGTTGAGCAGTTTCGCGGAGCCGTGCTGCGCATGCGCGAGTAGCAGTGACGTCACACGGCGCACGGAACGTTGCTCGCTGTCCGGCCTCTCTCGCACACCCCACGCGCCCAGCGTCTTCGCCGACCCCCGTTCCGCACGTGGCGGCCCGGTCCACTTGATGACCATGCGAGAAGTGGCCGGGTGTGGAACCGATGGCTCGTGCGTCGCAGCAACACAGGCGTGCGCCTGTGGAACCAGCTTATCTCTGGGACGATTGGTCACGCTGCGCCGGTGCCGCATGATAAATGTACATGTGTCACATAATGCGTATACCGTGTGTGTGTCATTGAAGCAGCAGTAAGCATGACAATCAAGCTAATCCTAGACAACCAGGAAAGCTAAGAATAACCAGCTGAACCTTAGCTCATGCTACGTATATTCTGGCATAGCCGAGCTAAGCCACAGCTAATTTTTTTTTCCACCGCAATGATCTACTATACGATGTTGTGCGTCCACCGATCCAGCATATGAACGTACCACACTACCTAAATGACAGCTCTAAGCGTTTAATGTCTGGAAACACGGGGTGAAAACAAGTGCGGTCATTCGTAGCATGCACCCCGTACATACACGCGGTCGCAGAGACACCATGTGGACACCACCGATTAGTTGAGCAAGGAACTGCCGTAAGAAATGCCACCGTAAAGCACATTCACAGCCCTCGAAGAGAAGGCCCTGTTTTAGGCCACCCGCCCTTCCGCGAACACCAACTATCAATGCTCGTCGAAACAAGTGCATTAGCGAATGTTGCATTAGCGAGGACTCGTCTGTGCTCGTCTTGATTGGGTTAAGTTTCACGAATTGTGCAGCGCGCTCCTTAACCTAGCCGAATTGCTGAGCCATTGTAATGCTTTTTTTTTGGAATTACTTGGGTCAGCTCCCATCGCATCCCGCGTCACGAACATTTGAAACGACGCGATAGCGCAAGAAGGCTGTCTGCACCGATCCGGAAGGGGTAACTCCCAGTTCCACAATGCCTAGAGACCGTCCCCGTGCATTCATCAATAAGTAAAACGCAGTGATCTGAGCTCCACCAAAGAAGTTCACGATTTCTTTCAGTGCCTTCTTCACGAAAATAACGCAAAATCGTAA
>NW_027526203.1:112826077-112836077 GCF_048455015.1 Haemaphysalis longicornis | reverse complement strand
TTCGAACAAGGTAAAAGCACGATTGTGGCCTACGTTTCAGCAAAGAGAACTTGCTTTCCTCAGGGCCCTGAGGAAAGCAAGTTCTCTTTGCTGAAACGTAGGCCACAATCGTGCTTTTACATTTTTCGAAGTTTTTCTTCTCATATATATATATATATATATATATATATATATATATATATATATATATATATATATATATATATATATAACACAGACATAAGAGTTGGCAGTCAAAAAAACCTCGGAAAGCAAAGGGGAGGATGTGGTAGGTCATTGAAACAGATAAAGAATTTGGAAAGAAAGTGCAGAAAGTGGAGGGGAAAATCGCCCCGCCGGTAGCGTAGTGGTTATCGCACCAGACCGGTATTCTGGAGGTCGTGGGTTCGGATCCCACCTGGCGGGCATTTTTTCTCCTCTTTCTTTCTTTCCAAATTCTTTATCTGTTTCAATGACCTACCACATCCTCCCCTTTGCTTTCCGAGGTTTTCTTGACTTCCAACTCTTATTTCTGTGTTATTTTCAACGAGCCCCTCATTTCATATTCTGATTCGCTACATGCATAGCGAGGGCCTCTGTTCTGGCAGTCTTGGTGTCATAGGAAGCTTAAGAGGGTTTACCGCTGGCCGACCACTCTCGACATGTCGTAGACACTCGAGTAACGGCCCGGGGGTTAAAAAGAGGGTCCCCTTCACCCCGAGTAGCCTGAGTGGCGCTGGCTACCACCCCCAAGCAGAGGAAACAAAAAAAAAACTAAACATAAATACCCGAGAAAGTGGAGGGGAAAATCGCCCCGCCGGTAGCGTAGTGGTTATCGCACCAGACGGGTATTCTGGAGGTCGTGGGTTCGGATCCCACCTGGCGGGCATTTTTTTTCCACTTTCTTCCTTTCCAAAGTCTTGATGTGTTTCAATGACCTACCACATCCTCCCCTTTGCTTTCCGAGGTTTTCTTCACAGCCAACTCTTATTTATGCGTTATTTTCAACGAGCCCCTCATTTCCTATTCTGATTCGCTATATATATATATATATATGATGTATTGCAATACAGCTGTTGACCGATGCTACAATGTCGCTTAAACATATCAGAAGAGGCCGCCTTAGCGGTGATCCCCTTTTAGTCTGCCTTTTTCCTCACTGTTACTACACAGGTAATGCATCTGTCAAGTCACAAAGCTATCCCTTAGTTGGCCTTCGTTTTCCTGGTTACAACACTTCTTGTTGTGAAAAAATGGGAAAGCGAAACGAACTCTGTGGCTCGGTGGCCCGAAAGACTAACAGGAAGTTAGATGAAAGGGAATTGGAGGCAAATTTGAGAATGGCTGAGCCCTGCAGAAAAAAAAAAAGATAAAAGGCAGCCCTTTCAATGAGCTGAAAAGAATTGGTCGGCATCCTGCCCTGCGAAAGTTGATGCCCAAAAAAGCTGTTGTAAACCGCTACAAATGGTGATAGAGGACGGTATTAAATGTTTCTCGTCGTCTCGGTGGGCTCTTCGGTTGCGCTCGGCTAGTGTCACTGGATAAGGGTACAGAGTATCGGCACTCTTTTCTCCTATTGTTTCGCGTCGCCGCCATGACCATTGGTCAGTTCGCGTTACTTGACATTTGTTTACACTGCGACGGTTCATGGACGCCGCCATTTTGGTTTTTATGCATTATAATCGGTGAGCACTGGTAGGCTTAGCTTGTTCTCCTTGCTCTGCGGCTGCGACGCAAAGTATTGAGGATAGCTTGCAGTTGCCCGTGAGTCAAATTCACGGACAACTGCACTAAATTTGCAATAAAGCTTCTGTGAACCTTCACCAATATTTTCTCTTTGCCTCGTCGTGGCAACGGGTTCTCCGTACATCAACGTGGCTAGTATTTCCCGATGCCTTGTGACGGTAGGGGTTTGGAATAACATCTAAACACAGCGATCTTGAGGCTCGCTATGTGAGAGAACAACAGGCCGTATCTATGAAATCCCAGGTGTACTTGGTCCCGACCAAGACGTCACGCGTGCCACCGGCGGGACGAGCTACAGGAGGTTCGAACGTGCATGCAGTTGCGTACAAGGGACCTGTCGGGGCACTGGTGTCATGGTCGAAGCATGAGTGATCAACCCGTGGCCCGTCTGGCTTCCAGCCTGCAGGCTGGGTGGCTGCGAAGAGAACTTCTCCAATGCTTTTTTGGCCTGCCGGCGCCGGCTCTCAGCGCAGACGTGATTGGGCCATTACAGCATCCAAGATAAAGATGCAACACAGCCACAAAAGCCATCGACCAGAATCCCCAGGAACGTTCTCATATATCTCCGGAGGCTGGCGGAGATGCGAAACCGACGGTTGGCGCCAACAACAACAAAAAAAAAAACCAAGAAAACCACCTGCGCGCGCATGGCCTACGCCGGTGCACGCACGCGATAAACGCTTGTTACTCGTCGGCGATTCCAAGCACGTAACATATGGGAATAGCGGCTGCGCGACACTATACTACTCGACCCACGACACGCCCATGGAGCTCCGAGATTAGGGCGCATATTGGAGGGCTTTTTCTACGCAGTCCGCGTCCCTCACATCTGTGCGTGTGTGCTTGTTCCGCGGTTTTGCGCGCAGATTTGCCAGTCTGCGGTCTCGAGCGAATCTTCCGAAGAGAAACATAGCTCGATCCAGAAAGGGACGAGCGGAACGCTGCCAACATTTCAAACGACGACTCCACGAGCCTTTAAGCAGATGCGGAAGCCGACAAAGCAGGGAGGACGGAGAGGGGACACTTTCCATGTTCGACCTACGCGTGTGTTTGCTTCTCTCCGATTGTATACCTCTCATCGCATGGCGGTGCGCAGGCGATTAAAATGGAAGAGCCGTCCGACTAACACGAGCCTTCTTTGTTCAAATGAACCGCCGTCGCGGTTAGACAGCGACGATATCACTGCCGGCGGCCTTTTCCGCCAAAGGCGAGACGGAGGGAGTCCGCGCAGAAGGACGACGACGCTCGTATACACTCGCGGGCAGTTAACGAGTGGCCCGGCAACACCCGACCCGACCCCATCTTCTTCTGTCGTAATAAACAAGGAAAACAGGCACGGCCGAAGCAAAGAAAAAGAAGGCCGCGCCGTTCGAGTTCTCGCCGAGCGTCTGTCCCGAGCCTGCGGCCGCCGCAGTGAACGATAATTGTCCGGCTCCCATTTCGGATGCTTGCCGGGAGAGAAACACGCTCTTTTCCGAGTCAATTATATCAACCGGCGAGCCGGGACCCTCGCTCCCGGACACCAACCGATTTTTTACGACGTCGCCGGGCAAAACGAAAAGAGCCGCCGGGTCCCGGCAGCGAACGACAAACGACGAAGAACGCCTCCCCGCCCCGACGAACCGAACAGCGGGGGAAAACGAGACGCAAAACGGGTGGCCGAGGGAATGGCGCGAAACAAAAGCAAAAGGCGCCTGTCACTTGGGAGCGGAGCGTTTCGCCGATGGCCGGCAGTCGCGGCTGTTGGTCATTCCGCCGAATAAACAGCGACACGCGAGGCACGACCGCTTGTGGCCGAGGCGCCGCCGCGCAAGCGTAATAAACTCGGGACCAATATGGCCGACCGGGGGGACGGAAAGTGCGCGCGGAGCCGGGTGCGCTCCGGTCCCGACAGACGGCGGTCGGGTCGCGGGCACCACTTGGAACCGCGACACGAATATCCCCTCCTCTACTACGTCCGGAACGATCCGCGGCGGATGATGCGTGCAGGATGAGCCGGAGAAAGCAATTCGTTTTTCGCGTCGCACTGCCAGCGGCGGCGTACGCCGGGCTTCCCCTTTGCGAGCAACGCGATAAGCTAATGTAAGTAAAAGAAGACACGCGCCCCGCCGCTTATCGCCGCACCCGGGCCGAGATTGCGTCGAGTGCTCTCTTTCGATAGATCCCGCGGGACAGTGCGCCAGGCTCCTTTTCCCGTCTCCTTCCAGCTCCGCGGCGCTTCCGTTGCCATGGGGACATCCCGAGGGAGAGGCGGGGCCACGCGCGATTGGCTGTGCATCCCGCGAGAACCGCCATCTTCTCCCCAGCGTGGAGCGGGGGCAAGCGCTGCGGTGGTGCCGCTTCGATTTGTTGCACCCTTCCAGGCGCAGTTTATTTGGGTACTTTTGCCCGGGCCGTCGGCGGGGCGTAACGGCGGTGGTCGGTCGCGGATGAATCTCCCATCCCGGTCGCTCATTGTTTTCTCGGCCCGCTTCTAGCGAGCGGTGGTGGGAAGCGCCGTCGTCACCGTGGCCCGCGAGAGAGCCAGCCGTGTTTGCTTTGCGCTCGTTGTAGGCTTTGGGCTGCCGAGAAGGGCGCTGCTCGGAGTGGAGAGCGGGCGCGTTTTAGGGACGGCTGTCTGGGATCGCGTCCGCTGATGGTGCCGCCGATTGAGCTACTCGAAAGACGGCACCCGGCGATATGACGGCCCAACGTTCGCACCGCCTGGCTGTTTGGGTCGGCGGCAACAGTCGCAGCATTGAGCGGGGGCACTCAGCGCTCCTAATTTAACTTGCGGGCTTCTCTTCTGACAGTCGACACGCGCGATGGAGCCCGGCACTGAAGTGCACTGAAAAAGATGAGCGTGACGACCCCTTCAGCTGTCTGTTCTCGGTGTCTACCGATTAAAACTTGTTTTGGGCAGTGCTGTACAATCTCCTGAATCCCCGCTAGAAATTCGACAATGGTACGTGGTTCGAACAATTTACGGTGCACTGTTGTGTCTGATAGACTTTAATTCGTCATTGATAGGGAACAATTATTGTTTGTAGGCCTTTTGGTTCAAGACAAATCATTTGGTTCAAGACACTATCGGCAACGAACGAGGACCTACTTGATGTTTCAGAAATTGATCTTTGTAAATGGTGTTAAGCTTCACGAGTCATTGATAAGGTGGCGGGTCTTGGACGGCATCGATTAGGCGTAGCTGGAGCGATTGCTTGAAGGAGACGCGATGCATGTTCGTTGCCGCGGGCCAAATACTTGGCGGTTTTCCCTCTGCTGGGTAATTAATTATTTGACTGTTAGTTTGAAAAGTGCAATGACTCACGTCACGGAAACTTTCCGGTAGAAACAATTACGGAAAGATTGGACCCAATAAAAGTTTACTTTCGGGCAATTGTCGGGCAACCGTCCTGCAATAAGCATACAGTTTTTGTTTGAATGAAACGCCTTTTCGTCGTCTTTCTAGAACAAGTGGGAGACGCCAGAAGAGAGCGCCGTTTTCTGAGGAGTGTCCCCGAGTTACGCTCCAGGAGTGCTCTGCTGTCGTGAGGCGCTTGAGGTGCATGGGGGTACGAATAGGCTTTATTTTAATGCAACTTGCAGGCCGTTTGCGTTGCCATCATTTATATGAACATTGTATGTGGAACATCAGGTTCTATATGTGAAATAAGGAGCCCTAATTTCCCGAATAGCGCTTGATTAGGGTTTCAATACTGAAAGCCACGAAAGTAGGATAGATCCCAGAACCCTTTTTGGGCTAACCCATATTTTTAGGATCAAACTCCAGACACTATACTCCAGGTTACGGCAAACGACCACATAATGGAAAAGCTCTTGCCTTCACTGGTGTACGCAAAGGGGAAAGGGAGGAGGAATTCTTGTTGAAAGCTGCGCGCGATGATTACCCGACCTCCGTGTCTGCTCTCACCGTGACGATCACCCATTTTATTTTATTTTTTCAATTCTGATGCAAACACAGAAATGAACAAAACAATCGGAAGGTCCCAGTAGAGCAGGTGATGGCATATCGACGTTCTCTTTATTTGTAACTTTTAATTCCTGGTTTAATAGTATTTTGTATCCGTCTTATTGCATTTTATAATTCATTTTATTGTTTTTGCTATTCAGCTGCTTTTAATGTCCCCCCCCCCCCTCATAAAATGAAATATTGACTACAACACTGCTCCCATCTATGAATTAAAATCGTGTAGTTTGGCCAGCACTTCACCCCTGCTTCGGAGAGGAATTCTTCGTAACGCACCTTACCTTCTATGCTTATAAAAACTGGAGCCAGAAATTGGCATTGCGGAAATACTTACCCCATTTAGGCATCGGGTAGCTGCATTTCCCGAAATTGTTGCTGGGCCGTGGCTGGGCTTTACTTTCAACAATCGCTGGAATTTGTTATTTACCTCGACAACAGGACACTTTGAAGAAATAATTATTTTAATCGCCATGCTGGATCACTTTGGCTAGGCCTTGCAGCACTACTGAGCTCCAGGGAACGGGTTCGACTCCCGGACGCGCAAACAGTTTTCCTGATGGAGGCGAGAATAAACAAAGAAAACATGTCTATGATAGTTCCCTGCGCGTAAAGATCCTCAAGTGGCCTAAATTTTATTCTCCACAGCAGCGCACCTCAGGGCTCAGGTGTGGGTATAAATTGTTATTCTAAGATTTTAAAATGGGAGTTTCTTAAGCTATGCTTTTAATGTGTCGTCACCCCACGCCAGAGAGTTTCGGGTACTTTTCTGAATTCTCGCCCCCCCCCCCCTCCCCATAAAACATCTTAGCTTAGCTTAAGCTGAAAGGAACTAAGAAGGAGCTAGCTGTTGACGAGTATAGAATGCAACCACTCAGAAACGAGCAGGGTAACGTTACAGGCAGCATGGATGAGATAATAATCAGTAATAATGCTGCACCAGCTGCGCGCTGTAGCAACGCTGTTGTAGGCGACAGCTCCCAGCTTATCTTGCGAGGTCCCAGATAACTAAGAAGGAAGTAGAAAAGGCACTCACGGGCATAGAGTTTCATACTAATATATACTAGAGGGAAATCTGGCGCCACTGTCTAGGAGAGCCCCGCTTCCGCGAGCGTGCCGTCATGTACCGAGCAGGCACGTTCCACTTGTCCTTGGCATGGCTCACGAACAGGCTGAAAAGTTGGCTTTGGCTGCAAAAATGCAACAATATTGCTACAGAAAGTTAATCAAATTTGTTCTGTTATTATAAAATTAAAGCTCCAGAAAGATTTATTTGTCAGGGATTATTTAGAAGCTTCATGGAAGATGAACAAAAAAACAATGTTACCCCTTTTGGCTTCAAGACGAGAAAAAAGCCATGTGGCTAACCAAGCCAAGGAGGCGAGGAACGTCGCTAGCTGCAATGGCGCCGCCCACGGCGGCCCGCGAATGCAGCGCCAGATTTCCCTCTAGTATATATTAGTATGAAACTCTATGCTCACGGGCATGAAACGACGGAAATCTGCAGATGACGACGACATAACAGCCCACCACTTAAAGGGACACTGAAGTGAATTTGTCAAGCTCCCGTTTTTGCTTGCACTGCGTAGACTGGCTCAAATTAGCACACTTTTCATCGTTTATCCGGTTGACAAATCGGTAATTATTTTACAAAGCGTGAAAGAAGAAAAACTACCATGCGCGGTTTGCGGCGGCCGCACCAACTAAAGCTGCAGTGTGACGTTGGGATGAGGGGGCACCGTGATTGGACGATGCCCAAGGTGAGCAATCAAAGAAGTTTCGGTTTCGGTTCTGTAAAACAACATGTTGACGTCCGATGGCGTCGTTGGGTGGACATTCTCAATATCCCAGTAATCGTAGTACCGCGCTTCTGCCATGTTGTCGGCTGTAAAATGCATAAGATAAGCCTCCCAGGACGGCTTGGAATCGTAGCATTCACTAGCCGAGGCCTACGCAGTGCATGAACGCCCTCCGCGTCCCCGCAGACACACAAATGCATGCGCTTTTCCCCCATATTTGGAGCTTGCCTATGCCTGTATCGTAGAAAGCGTGTTTGCACCAGGTCAAGGATCTGTTGATTCTGGCCTGTGCCCACTGCCCGCAAGCAGTCGGTGCTTATGGCAACAGCACGCCAACGAGAACTCGCTAGCGCGGCGCCAGTGCCAGGCTGCGCGAGTTCTGCGGACTAGTTCGTGGAGCAGTGAACGTTGCGGCCCAAAAAAAGGTGAACTCGGTATAGAAAACATCCGCGAAAAACGAAAAAGGTAACTTAATAAAAAAAAAGCATATGTACCCGCGAGGATTCGAACTTGCGACTGGCAAAACACTTGCGATAACATACCTTGCACTCCAAACAACTAGGCCACATGCGGAGGCTGCCCGATGGTCGAAATATAAGGTATATAATGTATAACCAGTTTACACTTTTATTTATTTTTATTTTTTCAAGTCGCTTAGTTGACTATTTGTTGTATTGCGCTCGTGCAGTAAGCGTCCCCCGAGTTTCCACAATAGCTCACGTCTAGGAATTGCATTTCGTAGACGGAAAAGCGTTCGCAGATGCGTAGTCGTACTGCTGACCGCTGTGCTTGTTCGCCCAGCGCAAAAAAGTGCTTCCCGCACCCTAGGTTTACGCTGTACGGTAAAAAAATTCCCCCGCACCTCCCCGAAGGGAATCGTGCAGAAATGCGAACGCATTGGGTGCACCGATGAGTGTGTTGCGAGTAATGGCGTAATTAATGACGAGAGTGTGAACGTAATCATTTATTCATCAGCACCTGTTTGTGTTATCGTTGTACCTGACGGCCACAATCACTGCCTTGTGATCGCTAGAGTGCACGGTCAAAGGGTCTTTGAGAAGCATACGCGCGTCACAGTTTCGCGTAAAGACCAGATCAATGCAACTCCCGTGAATGGTAGTGGGGCACGTGTTGAAGCCGGCAGAGAGGCACTGCATAGAGTGCCTGGTCTGCATGTACTCGACCAGCCACTCGCCACTCTTGAAGTCGCCAACCAAGACTATGGGGTCAGAGGGTTTGGAGCGCACGCGCACACTTTCCATAGCCGCGTCCAGCTGCGCGGCAACGGCGTCTCGAGCGAGGTTGGGCGCGAGGTACACGGTCACCACAAAGACTCCGTCTCCGGTGTAGGCAAGGGTGTGCAAGTCCTTGTACGGAAACGTGTCTCGAACGGGAGACGTGGCAACGGCGTGCGATATCATGTTCCCATACACGTTAGACACGAGACTAACACCGCAGTACTCGCCGTCCTTGCCGCTTCGAGCAAACTAGTACAGCTCGCTTCAAGCGCATGCGTTCGGCATTGAGCGCGGAGAGATAACACCGCGGCGGGCGCACGCCGACGGAGCACGACAACCCCCGACTAATAGCGCTTTCCATTGGGCAAACAGGAGCACTTCTAACTGCACCCAAAGTGCTCTCGCGAGTTCTGGCGTCTTCCAGTGGTTGGGCAGGAGCAGGGGCGTTGTGTTTCATTGGTCGAGGAAGATCACTTTTTTGCCGCCGTAAGCAGCCGAGAGCAGTTCTCGGTGCTCCGTCGCCAGCGGCGGAGTAACAGGGAACGCCGAGGAAGTCACATGACCGCTTTTACGTCATTTCTGGTTTTATCCCCGGGCGGCGAGGAAAAATGGCGGAATCCAGCAGCCGCGATAGTCGCTCAGTGCGTACGGCAGCAGCTAAGCGCGTCCGTCTGGACGATGCTGCTACTTTTAGATGATGAAAGCACCACAGATTCAAGCGCAAACTCATCATCGGACAGCAGCAGCAGCAGCGACGACGACGACGATTTGACATTGCATGAGTTTATGTGCGAGCACCTGTTCACCCCGCCGGAGCAGCGACCGAAGGTAGAGTCGTATCTGGAAAAGACGGCGGAGGCTGTTATCGTTCGCAGCTAATTTTTGCGAGATACGATGGTGACCCTATCATGGACATGAACATCCGCTCGTCTTCTTCATTCGTCGCCATGCGGAAGGCAGACACAAAACCACCGGCACGTATCTGGCAAAACTGGCGAGGAACAGCGTGCGGACAACACGAGCGCGCGAAATGCTCCGGGAAGCGAGAGCGGGAAAAGTTTGGTCACATGACTCTTGACATCTCGCCCTCCCCCTCTTTTCACTGCTCCCGGAGCAGCGCGAATGTTTCATTCGCGGAACGAAAGCACACGTCTCCGTTGCTCCCGTGTGCTGCCCTGGCTGCTCGCTCCACTTGCTCCTGTTCTCCCAATGGAATTCGCCATAAGAAATGCATTCGCATTTACGACGACGACGACGACGAAGGCAGAACTACG
>NW_027526203.1:112696077-112823577 GCF_048455015.1 Haemaphysalis longicornis | reverse complement strand
ACACCTGCAAATAATACTGCAGGACCTACAACCAGAAAGCTTGACCATATACGGTGAAAGATCGATATGAATACATTTAAAGTAATACTGTAGAAACATGAGATAAGCACCCCGTTGGGTCGATGTGGCGAAATGTCAGCACAAGTAGACGAATATAACTACACCTTGAACAGTTTGTCACTTCTTATCCCAACCACAAGAAACCAGTGCAGAATAGGCACGGGCGAGGCTGCACTCGGCAGGCACTGCGAAATAATGCACAGTAGGCTACCTATGTCGATAAGTAGAATATAAAACCAATGCGTACCGCTGGTGTTCACATATGAGACAGAAAATTGGCGTATAATTAAAAATCTGGAACGAAAAATTTGGTAAGGCAACGCGCCATGCAAGAATGATGACTGGAGTAATGCTTCAGGATAGGGAACCAGCGTCCTGTATGAGAGAACAAGCTCCGGGGTTGATACCGTAGGCGAAACTAAGAAAAAGAAAATGGACTTATCCAGGCCATGTAGCCAGGCGAAACGACAACCGGTCGACTACTGGGGTAACAGAGTGGCTATAACAAATAACGAAGTGCAAGTGGAAAAAAGGTGCTATCCACACCCGGTCCGAACGGCTAGACTTAAAATTTCGGTATTGCATGGTGTGCAAGCTGAATAAATGATGGTGTAAAAGCTCAGTAAAGATCCATATCTTTCAGTACAACCGTAAGGACGTGAAAAAGATTTCTCTTCTCTCTCTCTCTATCTTTCTCTCTCTCTCCGAATATTTCTATCGGAAATCCCTGACTATCCCGCGGACCATTTAGCTATCAAACTGGTTTTTTCTCATATATGTAACTCTTACAAACGTGTATAGAAGTGTTAACAGCAAGAACTTCAAACTTCCAAAAAGTTAAGAGGGCACCTAAGTCCTCCTAGCGCTGTCGTGATAGCGAAAGCGTTAGTGGAGTCGTCCTCTGATTAATATCATTTTCTTCTTCCTTATGCAGCCTTTGTTGTTTTCTCAATTACTACGATTGCGCACATACCCGCGCTCGCGACGTCAAGCACAGGCGATATATATAGCGGAAACGTACTTTCCCCCTCAATGAATTGTTACTTATGTAATTAGCATGCTTAAATTAGTCATGCACACCTGAAACTATGTCTATTGTAAACGTTTCTGCGCATAACTTAAGTCCCCCTTCACGCTTTTCCCTTCGCGCCTATTTCAACAGCGGGGCTTTTAAAGCTTGATTTCCAGCGGTGCCGGGTGTCGCTTAAAAATCGGCGCGGCAAATTGGAGAGGAGGAAAATGCCAGGCCAAGACGTGTGAGGGGAAAGGGCGAGGAGGCAAGGAGCTGAAAAGCAGGTGTGGGGATTGCGCGTCACGGCACAGACGTTGGGGTGGGGAGGCGCGCACCGGGGATTGGCTGCGCCTAGTGACGACGTAAGCTCTGACGTGCAGATGTTCTTCTAGTTGAGAGAGACGGGGTGTGCTCGGCCGAATCAGTGTTCGATATACCGAGGAGGTGGACTGCTGCTGTAGCTGGTAGTGCGGACCACCAGCTCTGCTGTTTCCACACTCTTCGCATCTCAACTGCGAAGGTGGTCGAATTTCCTTTTCTCTGTTTCTCGGATTCGACACACGCCTTCGGTGGCATCGCCCGGCAAAGAGGAAATCTGGCAAGAACGTACTTTGATACTCACCTAAGCGGTAAATCTGTAATGAGAATCATGAAATTAGTCATGTATGCCTCGGTGCGTGTCCCTAACACACGTTTCCCATTCGAACGCTACACGCATGTGCATTCAATAGGTTCAGCTTTTTTTTCATTTCATTTTATTTTCATGGAGAAACCCAAGGGAGGCTGTGACTAACGGCCTGATAGAGGCTTCATCACCCGATTCACAATGTCAGCAACAAAAGTTATTTTCCCAAATTGGAACACAATAAGAACAGCAGTCATGTCACATTTTTTACGTGTCATACAGAGCATTGGTCTACAAATGCACAGAAGGACAAAAGGGCCTACACAAACAGAGTAATTCACACACGCTAAGACCAAGCGACAACATACCTATATCTCAATTATGTAATGTTTGTTAGTTTTTGAATGCGCTTCAATTGTTGCACAGAGCTGGGGTGGTGTTCCAGTAAAACGTGTGGCGTATCTGCTTGCTTCGCTGCAAGTGGCGTCGAAAGAAGATGCTGTTCTGTTGCCTCCGCCACGTGAACCTCTCTCTTCTCTTCCCCTCCCTTTCGAACCTCCCACTGTAAACACGGAAGAGGGTTGCTGAAGTCAATTTCATTTTCCCGCTTTCCACTACTCGCCCCACCTACTAGAACTTTTTGTACGGTTCAATCTGGAACGAGGTTCAGGCTCGCGCGAACGCTTTTTGAATTTTTGGATCAAGACATGGTTTTCAAGGCGTATATTTGTATTCACTATCGCAAATGTCCAGCACACATTTATTTTTTATTAAAAGAACACTGCGAGTACCACTTGTGCATTAATGTTTTCCTTCAAATGTTCCTAATGTTTTTTTTTTTTTTGCTCAACTAGGTTGATTATTGATTGTGGGGGTTAACGCGCCGACGCTGCACATGCGATGAGGAGCGCCGTAGTGGAGGGCTCCGGATTAATTTTGACAGTCACTTGGGGATCTTCAACGTGCGCCGAAATCTCGAACACACGGGCGTTTTCGCTTTTCGCCTCCACCAGAAAAGCGGCCGCCAACCACGTTGACAAGTGTGAAGCGTGCTTCCAGATTCAGTGGTTCGGAAACGTTTTGGCTTTTTCTTTTAACTTCTTTTAAAATTCTTTTAACTTTCGGCCGGGCGGCTGAATCGATCAACATGCATATCGACATACCCAAATTTCCGGGTTTAAGTAGCCCAAGAAAGACTATCGTTCTTGCGCTGGGGCGGCGTTGGAGGCACTCGTCTCGCATTTCGGCGGCCCCCGTTTCGAAGCCTCCACTGTCCCAAATTTACCAAATTCGTTTTGAACTCCGTTTCGTGTTCGTTCAACCGTCCGCATCTTTGTATTCCGCCTGTGTGCGTCTGTGAGTCCACTCGGCCTGCCGAGTGAACTCATGCTTTCGAAATCAGCCAGCCTGATAGCTCGAAGCTGCGACGACGGCTTGGGCGCCAGGTGGCCGTACCGTTGCACCTACGGGCCGTTGACCAAACCTGTCCAGTTGCGTCTTAGGTGCACACTTGGTCGACCATCCCGTGGAGCCGCATCACACGTGGACGTACGCACTCACAATGCCGAGAGACAGAGAGAGCAGGCAATTACGGCAGCCACAGGACCAAGCGCCAGCGAGACGGGACGCGCCGAGGCGAGGCCAGAAAAAACAACTGGAGGTTTGACTCTCTCTTCGCCCACCCAAACGCAAAAAGTTGGCTCTGTTTGTGAATCCATTCAACTAGTTGCTGCCCGGCCAAAAAATTGGCATCATACCCGCTTGCTTCGCTGCACGTGTCGGTCAAAATATTTTTCGAATAATTTGCCCTGAATGCACTTCTATATCGAGAAATAGTGGTCGCGATATGTTCCTTGCCATCTACCAGACGTCCACCTGAGCGTTTTAATACTTCTGACTCGTCGCACCTTGTAGACTGGACAACTCGCAAACCATTAAACTACGTCATCTCGATTCAGACAGGTAATGATTGCCTGTATGTTGGCTTCTAAAGAAGATAATCTCTCTTGCCCTGTTAAACGCGAAAATTTTGGTCTGTCTGTCTGTCTGTCTGTCTGTCTGTCTGTCTGTCTGTCTGTCTGTCTGTCTGTCTGTCTGTCTGTCTGTCTGTCTGTCTGTCTGTCTGTCTGTCTGTCTGTCGGTCTGTCTGTCTGTCTGTCTGTCTGTCCCACGATTCAGCCACATAGCCAAAAGTTAAAAGAATTCTTGAATGAGAAGTTTAATAGGCAAAACATTTCCAAACTGCTATATCAGGTAGAATACTTCACATTTGTCACCATTGTTCAAGAAAAAGGACACATAAGGAATTTTGAAGCAAAACAGAAATACATAGCTGATACCAGAAGGGTCATTCCCTGCCAAACGACCCAGCCGTAAAGTCGACCATCACGAATTTCTCCAGTAAAAATTGTGTCTCCATCTTGCATGGTTCACAATGCTCCCTCAAAGTATTTTCACCGAGAAAAATTTCTTTCTTTTTGTAGCCGACCTTTTATCTCCAGGTTTAAAGCAAACTTAGGTCTCTCAAAAAATCATTAAAAGATCACTTCTTTTTCAATCGCCACCATTTTTTCGCGGGCATGTGTCGATTCCTTGGACTGCCCTATGCCCCATTTTTAAAAGATCTTTGCCTTTATTTCTCTCGTTACGCCAGTCAGAAAATACACGATTTTACACATTTTCAAACAGTTTTAAAAAATATAAGCGTACTCTTTCCGACAGTGAAACATTCTTTTTTCTGAATTTCACCATTGTGATAATTCGTAAAAAAAATATTGACACTGAAAAAAAGGAGAAATGTACGAGAAAAGATTTGTCAACTTTGGAAAAGTCTCCTTTCCGGCCCATATTCACCCCTAAATGGCGCGTTGTTGTGCTCTAGTAAAAATATCAGATACAAGGTATTCGCTAGTACAAATTATCCCAGTTTATTTGAGGAAGTTTAATCGGAACAGTTTCTGTTTTAGCAGAGAAAACATTTTTTGAATATTTACATCGACACTTCGGCAGGTTGTTCTAGAGGGCCTCTTCTCTGCACGGCACGTGCCTGCCTTCATGAAATATGCGTGAGCCAGCGGATTCGTGCTGCAAGAATACCGTTCTCTGCAATGGCATTTCGGGGCGTCAGTACGAAAAAAGAGATAGTTCGAGTGCTGGTGGGAAAAGGGCAAAGTGGAGATAGCGGTGGTGCGTCCATTGTGTGAGTACGTGTAGACTGAACAGCTAGCTGGACATCAGACGTGCATTTAAAGCATCAGTATGTGTTATGCGTGGTATCTCTTATACATGCCTAATAAGGAAGCAAACAGCGGCCAAGACATTGAGTTCAACGTATTTATTTGCATGCGTTAGCGGGAATGACGTACACTGATGCCTTACATGGACGTCTGACGCCAGCCGTTGAGTTTACCACGTAGTCATGGAATGGCAGCGCCACCACTATCTCCACGTTGTACCCTTTCCACCAGCGCCTGAACTAGAACCACTAAATAAGCTACGCTTAAGAGTAACGACACTGCCGCACGGCGGCAGCCACTTTGGTGCCTGACAGCGGCGGGGGGGAGGGGGAAGGGGCAGCTTTATGCGCCTTATTGCGACTGACAGTGACGTGCAGAATTGGTCCGGGCGCCGCTTGGCAACCATGACAGCTGTGTTTAATTTTCGAAGATGTAGAGGCAGCGCGCCGGTGCGATAGGGTCAGGTTCGGCTGCGCTAGCGTAGCTTATTTAGTGGCATTAGGTTACGCTAGAACCACTAACTAAGCTACGCTTTTTAAGTGGCTACAGGTTACGCTAGGCCACTGTCGTTCTTTCCCAGCGGGAAGCGACGCAGGCGTTCTCCGCCTTCCCGCCGGCTGAAACAGCCCAGCCCAGAGCAGCACGGCATCGCTACTCTGTCTGGGGGCTTGAAAACTCACTCCGAACGTGTCATACAGCCGCACTGCGCTGCGAAAATCACGACTTATCGAAGAGCGCGCGCGCGGCAACACAGCTGCACCAAACTGTCGGCGCCCATGGGCCTTCCGAGGTAAACAAACGGCATGTGACGCGGTTCGACCAATCGCCGCTTTCGGCGGCTTAAAACAATAACAGAAAGGAGTGCCGATACTCAGAAACCTTATCTAGTGGTTCTAACGTGAAATATTCCTTTTCCTGTATTGACACTACGAAATAAAATTGCCTGGAAAGGTAATCTTGCAGCGCGAAGCCGCTGGCTCGCGCGCCCATCATTAAGGCAGGCGCATGCCGTGCAGAGAAGACGCTCTGTGGAACAACGTGCAACGTGGAGAAGTTTATATAGGTTTAGAAATTCAAAAATTTCTTTCTCGGCTAAAAGAAAAACTGTTTCGATTAAACTTTCTGAACTAGACGGCGATGATTTGTACTAGTGAATACCTTGTATTTGATATTTTTACTACGAGCGCAACAAGGCTAAATTGAGGGGGATACGAGCCGGAAACGAGATTTTTCCAACTTTGACAAATGTTTTCCCGCACATTGCTTTTTACTGCAAAGCAGTATATGTTAACCCCCCCCCCAGTTTTCATTCCGGTATCATCGATTTACTCGGCGCCACTCCGGGGCTCCTCCTCACCACCGCTGACACCTCTTCCACAACTATTTTCCCCCTCGCCTTTACCGATGACCTTTTGGCAAGTTGCGCAGTCGGCAGCTAACGGCGGTATGCGGTTATCAGATGATCGCGAAAAATAACCAGAAGCACGGATGGGCGTAAAATATGCATTGACGATTACTACACTCCCTAATATGAAGTTTGGGCGCAGCGCGAGCTGAAGCCTTCTCGGTCATGGCGCATTTCTGGTGCGTCTCAGGAAATGTTCGCGTGATCAGCAAACGTACTACGACGGCGTGCGCTACTCTGCTGCTACCTCGCAGTGCGCCGCCGCCGCCGCCGGCCAGCAAGTTGCAAATCTTGCTTGAAGCTCCCGCGCACATGTCACGTGGTTCGGATTAGCGGAGAATGGAACAGCGTCTGGGGAAAGTGTCAGGGGTAGGGCGCTCCTTTGTGGCTACACATGAAACATGTGTGAGAGAAAGGCAGTGAGAGAGATGACGCCGTAGGCGCACGTGTCGTACTGCGCTTCACCCTTCGCTAGACGCTCCTCTCCGTTTTCTTTCTTTCGTCACTGCTGCGTTCGCTCACTCGGTTACGCGGACATTAACAGACGCCGCTCCCGCGAAGCCCAGGTAACGGGTGCCAAAGGGCCGCCGCCTAAAACGACCTAAACCCGCCGTCGCCGTTTTCACCCAAATTCACTTCGCTAAGTAGCTGCGAATCCCTCCAGGTAGAGGAGAAACTTCCCCAGTTGGGATGCCGGCTTGAGCCCATATTTCTTTTTGAGCTTGGAAGGCCTTCCGAGTGGTATTTTCACCGGTGTCTTTCACGCCTAAGTATGCGCCATCACCGGTTGCCGGTTTATGCGTGCGCGGTTTGCGGGTAGAAAAAGGGGGGCGTGCACGCACAGCTAGGCTTCATGCCGCTTCCGATGAAATGCCGGTTGGGCTTGTATTTAGATGTCGAAATTACGTGGCTCAATGCGGTTAGTCGGCTGCCCTCCTCAATCGAGGGGTTCGGGCGGGGGTTGATGTGTTACACAGACATCTTACACACACAGTAAGATGCGTACGAGGGGGAAGGAAAACGGACAGCCACAGGTTTCTACACGACACTAGAGCTCAAGGGCTTCCAGGTTCTAAATCCTTATGGGACGGATGCATGCCGTTCGTTTGGAGGAAGAAGACCAAGAGTCGAAGCGTTGGCCCGAACACAAGCGCGAATGGTGCAAAAACAACAAAAAGATGCTGGTACCACCATTACCGCCTCAAGTTCAGCTCGTGGAGTAGCGGCGAATCCCTGCCGGATGAACAGCAAATTGTTTCCTTGGAACGCCGGTGTGAGCCAATATCACTTCTTCAGAGGGCTTTCATGGGATATTTTCAACGGCGTCAGTCACTTTTAAGCACGCGCACATGACCGGTTGCCGGTTTATGCGTGCGCAGGTTTGTAGTGGAGAATAGTGGGAGGCAGGAGGGGAGGCGTGAACGCCTAGCTATAGGTTTCATGCTCGTACTGATGGGTGGCATGTCTGTTGTGTTGGTGCGAGATTTAAACGCGAACGTTAAACGGCCCAATGGGACTTGTCCGGAGTCCTGAGCGGATGTGGTTTGTGTGTTAGGCTATGTTCAGATTACCGACGCAAAACCCGTATCGTGATCTATGGACGTAAAAAAATGCCATGTCACGCAGTTCGGTTCGCTGAGACGTGAAATGACGTCATTCTTTAAAGGTATTACTACAGTAGCGGCAACAGTCTGAACCCGGCCTTACACAAACAGTAAGATGCTTACGATGCGGGAGGGACACAGGCACAGTTCCATGTTTATCTGCAAGAACAAAGCTTGGATCCGTCAGAGGTTCATTCAGCTAGGAAATATGCTCCATCGCAAATTACGATAAACGTGTTTTGTTTCGTACACTCCGTGGACTGCGTGCAGCTTTGCAGGTCATCCATTTCACAGAGTGGAAGGGCACTAATTTTTTAGTGTCAATATATATTTTTACGAACTTTCCACAATTGTGAAATTCAGTAAAATTTGCTGCATTGGTGGAGAAAGTGTGCTTGCATTTTTTAAAACAGCATGAAAATGCGGAACATCGTGTATTTTCTGAATGCCGTAACAAGAGCAACTAAAAGCAAGAAGCTTTCAAAAATGTGGCATAGGACAGTCCAGGGCCTCAGCATGATGTCCACAAAAAAAATGTGTCGATTGAAAAAGAAGTGATTTTTTATTAATTTTTTGACAGACCTAAGTTTGCTTCAAACGCTGGAGACAAAAGAGTAGGTACAAAAAGAAAAAAAATGTGGACAAAAATACTTTGAGGGAGCATTGTGGGCTATGCAAGGATGAGCCATCAGTTTTACCGAATAAATCCGTGATGGTGGACTTCACGGCTGAGACGTTTGGCGTGGACCGACAAAGCACTGTTCTCATTGAAGTGGGCGTATTTTTGCAGACATCAAAACCCTGTTAAATACAATATTTTATCTACCAAATACAAAAAGTACTCGTTCTCAAGCATGGAGCCCGTGGCTCGAGCGCCAAGCCATCAGCAACAAAAGGTGCCAACAGATGGCGTGCAAGCAGGGTGATCTCGGGAAAATTGAACTGAATTCAGCAAATCTGCATTGCGGTTACCATGGGAGGACCGACGCAAGAGGGAAACAGCGTGAGACGTGTGCGGGTGAAAGAGGGGAGGCAGCTACGCGGCAGAGGTTGCAGAAGAGTATTCTTTAGAGGACATTTACTGTGAAGAGAGCGGACATGCGGTCTTTTTTTTTTATTTTGCTTCTCTGTCTTCACAAGAACGTAGGTGAGGAGTCTGACTACCATTAAGGAGTACCTGGGGCGATTTCCACAACTTACTTCACTCGTTTCAATCGCCTATTTTTCAATTCATCCAGCCAGCATTAATCTGAAATAGTTTATATATTAGGAAATATTTTATTAAGAAAATCGCTCAATTTATCAGCCCAGTCAATATAGCGGACGTAGAGCTACTCAGGCACGTGTTCGATTGCCGTGAATGAATAGTTGAGGTTTAAATTTTTTAATTACCTTCAAACAGCTATAGATGTAACATATCACAGCGACTAAGAAACTTACGAAAGCAGCTGACGGAATATTTCGCAATTAAAACGGCATAATATTCTGCAACCTTAAGGCACAGCTTGGAATAAAGATACTTCAAGTGCCTTTTTTGAAAGGGTTTATTAGTCTTGATTCCCCCTCCCCTCTTAAAAAATGTAGGAAGCTCACACTAACGCATAAGAATTGAATGTAGCGAAGCTGTTTGCAACCTTCACGACCATCGCGAAAGCTAAGGTCCACGATTGCAGCCGATTTGCTTTTTCTTCGCTGCTGCGATGACCTTTCTACATCATTGTTGCTATATCTGTGAGCTTCCTTCATTTTTTGCAAGTGATAATCATTGGACATCACCTTGGAGGGGCGTTTATTATGATGCCTCTTTCTCGTTCCGAGCAAGTGTTGCCACGATTGCGACGAACGCTGGTGTTTTTTTTTTTTTTTTTTTGCAATCTTTGGCGATTTCCCGCTCTTAGTATTTTTGGCTTGACGAACGTGCACTGGGGACTGTAGGCGGACGCCACGAGGCACCCACACACGAACGCTCGGCATTTTCTTGATATTTTTAACTCTGGACAACAAAGTCTAGAGATTTGCTAAACAGCTTGGCTTTTGAAACTTTCGTACGGAGCACTTCAGGCTACTCAAAACATTAGGCAGTGTCAGTTTATTCATTGCAAATATGAGAAAGCTGGTTAAGTAAAAAGATATCCGCTTTTTTATGCCCTTTATAAGTTTAAAATAAGCCCTATCTCGGAGCTACGTTTCCCAAATGTTGGGGATTTTACGCGCGAAGCAGCTCCCTTGGGCTATGAGGCGCGCGGAAGTAGAGGGCTCAGGAATAATTTAAACCAGATGGCGATCTTTAACGTGCGCCGAAACCTTGACACACTGGCGTTTTCGCTTTTCGTCTGTACAAGAAAAAAGGCAGCCGTGTGAGGGATCGAACCCTCGTCCTACAGCTGAGCAGCACAACGTTTTATCCAGTGATGCAGGAAATATAGCTACAACCCTCAATGAAAATGGTAGCGTGCCGGTTATCTGCGAAAGTTTTCTTCTTTACTTTCAAACACGCGGGCTGTCATCTCCTTTTGTAATATTCCCAGAGGAGATGCAGCAGTGTTAACTTTTCTGTGGTTTGTGCATTGGTATGCAAAGTAACACAACCGAGCACCTCCGACTCCCCTCTACCAAACCGTTGGGCAGAATAAAGGGACCATGAAGACAAAACGATAAGTTGGCTCCAGTAACAACGGCTTTATCTCAGTAACAACGGTGCCAATTTCACCACAAGCTTTAAACAAAGGATCCAGATATTACCCGTGGCGATTCACCTGCCACTTTCTCGCCGGGACCTGATGACGTCACAGAGTATTGTTTGTGCGATCGGATGGGCGATTGTAGCGGTACCTCGTATTCCATTTTCAGCGTGCCACTTGAATGACAATGGGAAGTTAGCCCACTGGAGGCTCATTTCTACTATTTCCGCTTTACGTCATTGATGATGTCATGTAGCGCGGTGTTTGTTTTAGGGGCGAAGCTCCTCTTGCTGGGGCCCTGTCCCGGCCGTACACGGCACATTGTACACGGCACATTGATGCTGACTGTGGCAGGATCCCCCAAGGGATTTGCCAGCCAAAGATTGGCCGAAGAGGTCAAAACGTTCAAGGCGTTCGTTGCTACCCAAAAAGGAGGGGAGGAAGAAGAGGTTGTCGTTCGTCGCCTGCGACCTGAAGACACGTACCGGGGGTACGCGACACAAGACGCTCTGCAGAAGGCGACGGCCAAGGTAGCTGAAATGTCACACACCGAATTCGCCAACTTACCCATGGAGATTCTCATTGTACCAAACAAGCCCTACATAATCACCACAAACATTGACGTCGTCGACGGGCTTGTCAACGGAGCGGTGGAAAGCTTGACGTGTCGAGTCTTTATATGATGTGCGGGCGAATGTTTCACGGTTTTACCGATAAACATTTTAGCTTCGCCCCTCTCATCATCATTCACTTCGTGGAGATGGCGGGACTTTTTTTGTTTTCATATGTCTTGCGGTTATCCTGTTAAAAAACGCCTTAAAGGACTGGAACTGAGCTGCGAGGGTTACCAAAATCCAGTTCTGCCCAATTCAGCGGTGTTGTATTTTGTGTGCACGGCCCATTCAAAATATTGGAAAAGTGCGGCAATGTATTTGTTAGCAAATGCAATTTTTGAACAGGCCTGCAATATTTTCCTGTGGTGTCGTTGTAATCATATATAAGCGTATTCATCACAGGGAAAGTATATTACTGTTTTGGTCATGTAGATCATGTACCTCGCTCACATTTATACCTTGTGCTATCGACCATCACCTGCTGAACTTGCCTCCCCCGTTATGCAATAACCTGCGAGGAGCCTTAAAGGGACCCTGCAACACTCTTCGTGCAGTGCAAGTAAACCTACGCGACGTTTAGATTAGACTTCCAGGAACACCCGAGCCAAATATTACACGTGCACGTGAAGCGGTAAGCGCGCAAATAGCCGTGAAAGACACGAAAAAACCAACCGCGCTCTCTTCAATTCTCCTCATTATGCACCTCTGGCATGGCCTCTGCGACGTCAATCGGGCCATGGCTGTCCTGGCTGTCCTATTGGCTGTCGCTAACTCGCTGGTGAACTTCGCGGCTAAATTCTGGCATTTCCTGTGATGATCAGCCGTCGTCGGCGCTGTGTATGAACCTCTTCTATGTCTGAATCTGTCCGCATGCTTCTGTTGTTTCTTTTGCTTTGAGGGCGGAGTTTGAGTGACGAACTAAATATTCCACTTTCAACGAGCCCACTCGACAACGAACGTTTATTGCTCCAAAAACACCCTACCAGCCTAAGCGCTTGCTTGCGAGCAGGCCACCATGCCTGATTTTTTGTGGCACTAGACCGGAAATAGACACGTCTGCGTTGCGGGGAAAAGGACGAAACTCCCCAGCCTATGACATATCGAAGGCCGCCGAACAGAACGCCGCGCGCCACCCCCCTCTCCGGGAGAGAGCGCGCAGCTCTCGTCGTGTTGTCCGCGGTTGAGTTGAGAGGGAACATTCATGCGCGATTTTTCATCGCGCGTAGTTTCGGTGATAGTGAACGGATTTTCATCATTCTTGCGTGAGGAGATTGCTGGGTCAATAGACTTTACCTCGAAATACATTCCGAGTAGTCGATGGTAAGTGTTGCAGGGTCCCTTTAAAGGGGCCATGCACACAAAACACAAGTTTGGTTCATACGAAAGATTGCCTTGTTAGAATCATAATCATACTGACACCGCTTTTAACGCACACTTCGCTCAAATAAGGTATATAATTGGGGAAAAAAGGGAATGCCCGTGCGACCGACTAGATCATTTCCCGGCCCAGCTGTGTCATACGCCCAGCTGTGCGATTCGCTGAGGCCGGCAATAGCGAATGCCAATTAGGCAGGGCTTATAAGTTTGCCGAAGGAGCTATATGCGCTTAAATGTAGTGCATATTCATTTTAAAGCCGTAAGATTGGTGGGGTAAACAATGAAAGTTACGAAAATACACGTAAACATAGAAGTACCGATGCGCACTGCTGTTGGTACTGGGCTCAATATGCTTGTTGTAACTGCACAGCAGTCCGCCGCTTGGAGTTGCCTTACACGACACTGGGCGATTGGCGTAAGTTGTTGTCTTACGTGACCCTGTTTGTCGAGCATAGCCTATATTTAACGATTACTTTCTACCGTAACAAAAACCAGGTGCAAATACCGTCAAAAACAAAGCAACCGCGGACAACGCTCCGCGGCTCAATTTGGTAGCGCCATCTGGGAGGACTGCAGTAAGGCTGCAGAGCCATAATGATGTACTGGAAGTTTGTTTGAATATCTGCCCTCATGACTTCATGGCACACGTCACGAAGACACACGATTACGCAGGAGAATAAAAATTCTAACCTCAATTAATTTTTAAGTGAATACGGTACAGTTTGCGGGGCACAATAAAACACCAAATCTTTCTAATAAAACAAACTTGTATTTTTCTGCATGGCCCCTTTCAGGGTACCGTAAATGATGATTATTATGATGGTGATAATTATGACGGCGACGACGATGATGATGATGATTATGATTATGATGATGACGAAGTTTCCTCGTCCTAGATTATGGGATTGAAATCACGCGCTTAAATATTTTGCATCAACGCTGCAGACGTGGCCACATTGAGGCGAAGCATGGTCCGCGTTGCATACGCCCAACATCACAGGCCCGTCGCCAGCTATCTGCTCTGGGCTTTGTCATTAGGCGGGAGGACGGGCCTCTCCAAATTCTTTTTCTCGCACACGAGTCGGTACACTTCATGACCGCGATGCCCTGCACAGAGTCCTCCCAAGTGATTTTTGCAGCTGCCGATCATGAAGGAGCGGATCGAGGCGACATGAGGTTCTGGAAGAGGCGCCCATGTTCAGCTCATCCTATGGAGCGTTCATTATCACCATATTTGGCTACTCCAGTCTTTTCCCGAGTCTCTTTAAACGTGCGGAGTTGGGGAGAAAGGGTTTATTTATATGTCGTCACAATTATTCGCCTCGCTAAGAACACAGAATGCAAGTTCAAAGTATAGGAACTCCGGTCTCCGTGTTCTATGAAATCCTGCGGACAATCTTCCTCAGCACGCAGGCCAGACTGTTCTGAATATTCTCGTGCCAATGTATTCATGATTTTCAAGGTAGTACCACGGCACTTTAACTCTAATTATAGAGTGAGCGACATGCCCCCTTACGAGGCTGGAGTCATACTACACTTAAACGTCAAGAGCTTTCAACAAACTATTATAATGAAGCAATAGACATGTAATTAGACCGGTCTCGAGCATGTGTCCCACATTCCGGTGACTAGATATATTTGCTGTACCGCAAAGAGTGGATAATTTTAAAATGTGGTGTGTTCCTGGCGAAGCCGTCACCTTTATATGAGAGGAAATCATACACAGTACCTATAGAAAGATCTCTGCCACCCATTCATTGTGTACCCCTGTTCGCTCCAGACCAAACGCCAGTAAATTGACCGCTTGAAAGTGGGCGTGTAAGATCACCATAAACGTACGTGTCGTCACAGCACGCCGAATGCTGCGGTGGAGCCAGCCGATGCTCGCTCCCAGCGTGCACCGTGCGTGTGATGAGCCCCACATTTCCTCAGCGGGAATAAAAAGAAGCGGGAAGAAAAGAGGGACAAAAATACGAGCCCCGCATTAGAGGGCATGCGTGCAAGACTGAGTTTATCGAGCGTCCTTACAAGCGTTTTAGGGCTGCTGCGTGCGATCGCTCGCGCCGTGGCCCATCGATGCTGGCTGCTGCTGTATGCTGCACTGACCGGCGGCGGCGGCGGCGAGGACGGCTCAATAAGCGCTGCTCACCTCGCAACCCCGACGCCTGTAAATCAGCTCGTTTCCAAGTCGTAAACGGCAGGGCGAGCGTCCTCCGCGGCCGCTCATCCGGCTTCGCGGACGGACACCGCTGGCCGAGGCGCCTGCAGCCGTCCATCCGAGCGGCACGCCTGGTCCGGGCCGATGCGAGATCTCGCCATCAAACTGTCTCGCCTCTCGATGGCCCCTGCGCCGGCGACGCGTAAATCTCCAAAGCAAAGACAAGACGGCCACCTTAAGGCGAACAAGTCCCTTGCGCGTCGGAGGTGCAAGTCGGCCGTTTTGTGCGCTCGCCTGACAGGGTCGGACACATTTAGAAGCGCACTTCGTCGGCCGCGGTTAGATATGTAGCAAGAGGTCCTTTTATCCGCACGTGTTTGAACTAAGGAGCCGATGTATACACACAGCGCCATGAGAGCTGTTTTACATGCGCGGAACGAGGGCTACACTGATTGGTGAGTGGGCAGGGCTAGGCGCCGGAGTGAAACGTACGTTACAGTGGGACTAGTAGCGGACCAACGCCAGAACGATACGCCCCTGCCTGGTGGAAGCTGAAGACCGGAGAAATGTGCACCATTACTACGCGCGAGAAACTCCACGTAATGATTAGTGATGTAACACTGGGTGCTTTTAAACACCACAGCACTTACTCTTTTCCGAGTGAGGTTAACGCCGAAGTTTTCTGCGGTATGAGTGCCTTTCACCCGATGAAATAAAAGTTAGTTGGTGTCCAAGACGGCAGTCACCGGTGGCAATCGAACGCACGTCTGATGCGTTGAGACTCGAGAGCAGGGGCACTTCCCATGACAGGTGGACTCGTAGGAACGAGAGCTGCTTGAGACCAAGGTGAACCGCATTGTATATATTAAATAATACGTAGGCCATGTTGGGAGTTTTTGCGGCCGACATATACGCATTTTTAACGAAAAAGTCCCGTTTCGCTGGCACTATCCTCCTCATGGACTTCCTGAAGTCGGCTGTAACGACACAATTGGAAAACCGGCGCATGGCGCTTTCGTCTGCACCCAATTGCAGATAAACTAAGGCTTTTTAGCTCCGCTTGATACCTAAATTATGCATTACCTGAGTTAAGCTGAACAATGCAGAAATAAAAATCCCTCTGGAACTGAAGTCTGTTTACGTGATTTAAAGGCGAAAATCAAGCGTTTATCAAAAAATTAAAGACGTTCCACTCAATATGAAAGCTGCCGGAAGTGTAGAGCAGTGATCCGCCGTAATGCGTTCTAGCGCTGTGCTTAGCGCACCTGGATGCTGCGCCGGCGACCCGAATTCAACTCCCGCAAGAAACGTAAACGTGTCTGTCTGTCTTTCTTGATTTTCTTTTTACAACGACAGTCATTTGGTACCATTCGCGTTGACGCCGCCGCCGACGACGACAAGCTGATCCAATCTTTCAGCAGATGTACATTTGGAAGGACAGCTGCAAAAACTTTGTAACTTTGACACCAAGGCAACACCTTTGTTTCACACTAGAAATGAACTTTTCACAACAGGAATCGTCAGTTATGGCCAGTTATTGGTCCCACCGACCTTGTTTCAACCTAGTGTGCTTAAAATAATACATCAGACACACCGCAGAAACGTCATTCCATGCCAAACGTCCCAGCCGTAAAGTCGACCATCACGTATTTCTTCAGTAAAAACTGTGGCTCATCCTTGCATGGCCCGCAATGCTCCCTCAAAGTATTTTGCCCCCAAATTTTTTTTTTCACTTTTTGCAGCCGCCCTTTTACCTCCAGGGATTAAATCCTAGTTAGGTTTGTCAAAAAAACATAAAAAATCGCGCCTTTTGCAATCGCCACCCTTTTTTCGTGGACATCATATTGAGGCCCTGGACAGTCGTATGCCGCATTTTAAAAAGATTTTATTTTGCTCTCGTTACGTCATTCAGAAAATACACGATGTTGCGCATTTTCAAACTTTTTTAGAAAATACAAGCACACTCTCTCAGCAAATGAAGCATTGTTTTTTTTTAATTTCCACATTATGGACAATTTGTAAAAAATATATTGGCACTGAACAAAGGAGAGTCTGTGAGAAAGCATTTGACAACTTTGGAAAAATCTTCTTTCCGCACCATATTCACCCCGAAATTGCGGATTTGTGTTCTCGTAGTAAAAATATAAAATGCAAGGTATTCATTAGTACAAATCATCACAGTTTATTTCAGAAATTTTAATCGGAACAGTTTTTGTTTTACCAGAGAAAAATAGTTTTGAATTTCCACACCGATACTTTACCATGTTGTTCCACGGAGCGTCTTCTCTACATGCTATGCGCATGTCTTCATGAAAGACGCGCGAACCAGCGGCTTCGCGCTGCAAGACCACCTTTTCCTGCAATGGTATTTCGTAGTGTCGATACGGGAACAATAGATAGTTCGCGTGTTGGTGGAAAAATTAGAACGTGGAGCTATGGATGGCACGGCCACGTTACGAGTACGCATAGACTGAACAGCTGGCTGGACATCAGACCTGCATTTAAAGCATCAGTATGTGTTATGCGTGGTATCTCTTATGCATGACGAACATTAGGAAGCAAACAGCGGTGGAGTCATCGAGTTGAACGGATTTATTTGCATGCGTTAGCGGGAATCACATACACTGATGCTTTAAATGCACGTCTAATTTCCAGCCAGCCGTTGATCCTACAGGTACTCATAGAACGGGCGCACCACCGCTAGCTCCACGTTGTACTTTTCTCATCCAACACGAGAACTGTCTGTTTTTTTTTCGTTTAGGCGCTACGAAATGCCATTGCTGGGAAAGCTATTCATGCAGCGCAAAGCCGCTGGCTCGAGCGTCCTTCATGAAGGCAGAGAAAACTTTTTTTCTATGCTAAAACAAAAATTATTCAGAATAAACTTCTGAAATAAAGTGACATGATTTGTACTAGTGAATGCATTGTATCTGATATTTTCACTACGAGTACAACGATGCGAAATTTAGGATGAATATGGGTCGGAAAGATGTTTCCAAATTTGACAAATGTTTGCTCGCACATTTCTCCTTTTTTCAGTGTCAATATATTTTTTACAAATTTTCCACAATGATGATAATCTGAAAAAAAATGCTTCGTTGGTTGAAAGAGTGTGCTTGTATTTGCTAAAAATGTTTAAAAATGAGCAACAACATCGTGTATTTGCTGAATGATTTACTTGCTGCAAAACTTCGATTACCAGTCGGATACCATGCCTGAACCACAACAGTACATTGTACAGTAGAACTGTCGGGTTCTCTCTACAAAAATTGGTGAGCTCCGTGAATGGCTACGTCTGGTAATGCTCCATGCCTGGGCTTTCTTGCTTCAGGAGATGAACTCTCTCCCTCGTCTGCCTCAGTTTACGGCACACGCTGAGCCGTCAATTCCTGATCGTCGGTGCAGCTCAACTTCTATTCCTCCGGGCACGGCGGCCATTTATGTTGTAACTCGGTTTCCTCAAACCTCTATGCCTCTAAACTCGTGGTGTACAACCTGGCAGGAGGTGGTGGCGATAAAGGTGCAGCTTCCGCGTTGTGCGGCTATCCTGGTTTCGTGTTACGTGCGTCCTTACAGTGGTCGTTATCCGCGCCTGCGGCTTGGTTGGCTTACCAACTATGGCGAACTAACCCTGGCGGCCCCATCCTTGTAGCGGGGGACTTGAATGCTCCACACTGTTACTGGGGATACCCTGCCTGTAGTGAGCGTGGTCGAGAGGTCCTGGGGCACTTCACCGATGCCTGCTTTACCTTTCTGAATGATATTACTAGCCCGACACGCCGTTGTACCCACGCCCGGATGCCCCCATACTCACCTGACTGGGTGCACAAACGATCTCCTGGCAGCGCGAGGCGGACTGCTGGGGCAGCGATCACCACAGGTCGCCTTCGTCGCCGTTGCACAGTGGTGAACTGGGATACCTTCCGATCCACCCTCGACGCTTCCCTCTAAGCGTCCATCCTGGACCCCATCGATCTGTTTTGCCGTGTCTCACGGAGGCCTCCCAGCATACGTGGGTCATAGGCCCGATCTCCGGCTCCTGCTGCTCTGGGCCAAACGTAAGCAAGCCGAAGTAACTGCCACCCTGGACCCTTCGTCGATAACTGCCAGGCTCCAGTATCAGCGCCTGACCGCTGCTGCCAGACGGGACGAGAAAAGACAGTCCAGGTAGCAGTGGCTTGACTGGTGCGCCTCTCTCGGTCCGTCATCTTCAAAGGCGTCCTTCTGGCGCACTTTTCGCGCCATGGAATGTGGCAGTCGGCCTCCGGAAGCAGCAGCGAGCGCTTGCATTGCATCGAACAAGGATCCGGCACAATTGGCCCCCGACGTTGCCGGGGCCTTGTTTCCGGCCTTTGATGCTGTGCCAGTGGCAAAGCCGGTTCCGTTTCTCCTGCCAAACAGTGTGAGCTTACAGCCAACCTGCGAAGCCATTTAGGGAATCCAGTCACCGTTTACAATGGCTGAATTCTTGGCCGCGATCGATCAAGCGAAACTACGGAGTGATCCTGGTCCCTACGGCATTACTTACGAGGTGTACACAAATATTGACGACCCAGCTCTCGCGATGCTTCTGGACTCCTTAAATCAGGTGTGCCTCTCCGGTAAACTCCCTGAATCGTGGCTTCGGGCGGATATTGTCCCCATTCCAAAGCCCGGGAAACCACCACACGAACTTCGTAACTTGCGACCAATCGCCTTGACATCTACGCTGTACAAGCTGTTAGAGCGGATGCTTGCCACACGTCTTCAGTGGTGGCTTGATACTTTTCAATGGTATCACCCGGCGCAAATCGGATTCACGCCTCATCTTGGTACTGAGGATGGCTTGGAATACCTGTCATCGATGGTTTTGGTGGGAGGCCGTTCTCGCCGTGTGAGGACTGTGCTAGCTATGGACATATGCAAGGCGTATGGCAATGTTAGTCACGCTGCTATCTTAGAGGTACTAAGTTGTCTCCGTCTCCCAGGCAAAGTCTGTGTCTTTGTCCGGAACTTCCTACAACACCGCTCTTTCTCCGTACGCATCAACAGTGGAAGTTTCGGCTCCCTTACACCAGTGCGCGGCGTGCCACAAGGGTCTGTTTTGCCTCCGCTTCTTTTTAACATCATCTTGTTGCCGCTAGCCTGGCACCTGGCGACTATTCAAGACCTGTATTTCATCATGTACGCGGATTACATTACTGTATGGACAGTCCATCCACACCGGCCAAGACAAGCCGAGTGCCTCCAGCAAGCGTTAACAGACTGCCAGAAATGGTGTGAGTATGTGGGCCTCACCCTCTCTCAAGAGAAGTCTGCTGCGCTTACAGTCGCCAATGCTTGGGGCCGTCGCTCCCTTGGAGTATGACCGATCGTCCTGCAGCTGAATGGCACCGCCATTCCCATTGTCGGACACCTTCGGGTTCTGGGCTTAGAGATATCGGCCTCAGGGCCGGCAGCTCAGTGGGTACGATCTGCTCGACAGAAAGCCGGGAAACTGCTCCACATTGTTCGCTGCATCTCTCAGAAGTTTGGCGGAGCCTGCTGGACGATTTCCCGTCTCCTAGTGCGTTCCGTACTACAGCCAAGGCTCGTGTGCCAGGCACAGTTCCATCACATGACGCAAGTGGAATGGGATCGACCTTAGGCAAATAATAGAGCCACCATGCGCACCATCACTGGCCTCCCCCGCTTAGCGCCAATTCCGCAGCTGCAAGCAGAAGCTCAGTTAACACGCTCGATGAAATCATTCATCAGCGTCGTTCCGCCCGCCTGCTGAAACGTGGACTAGTTTCAGAGACGGCAGCTCTCGCCGCGTACATGGCCAACCGCCCGAGACGATGCCAGCTCTTTCTGCCGCAAGGCCGCCCTGGTTCTACCATCATGTGACGGACAACAAGGCTCTGACAAGGCTCCATGTCCGTACCTCTGGCCTACATCAGCCCCCGGACGCCGAACGTCGTGTCTCTGACAGGTAACCTGCGTTGCAGCGGGTTGTCCAGGCTTTCGTGGACGGCGGGGCATACGAAAGCATCGTCACCACGGTCTTGACGTGGCCGTCTTACCCTGCCTTGAACCAAACCAAAGCTGCGCGTGCGAGACCCTCCGTGCTCTACCTAGTCTGCTAGCAGAACTTACTGCCATTCGGCATGGTCTGCAGGCGCTTGTATCGACAGGGACTAGTAGGGTGATGCTGGAAATTTTCACAGACTCAACGGCAGCGATTAGGGATTCACGTCACGTTGCCCGGTGTACAAGCCTGGCTGAATGATTTACGCGATTATTGACACCTACCCATGCCCTCTCCGTGTGTTGTGGATTCGCCGGGACAAGCTTCCTTCCCACACTGCGGCAGATCGCGCCTGCCACCGAAGAGACCTTCCACGGCCACTACCACTTCTTTCGGTATCTACAGTAAAAGAACGTAAGAGAACCTCCACCGCGCCACACGTGCTTTACTTCCGCCGCGTGAAACTGACCTCCCAATGGGCTCGCTCGCTGGGAGGGAGCAGGTCTTGCTGCGGAGGCTTGGAGCTGGGGTGCCGTTATCCCCAGCAGTTACTCACGCTTGGCCTGCACGATATTACGCCCCGTTTGCGGACACCTGCACCTTCTGTGTGACTCCTGCGCCGGAAGCTGACGTTAAACACCTGCTGTGGACTTGCTCGGGTCTCAGAAACGCCCGAATTCAACACCTTCGAGGCACAGGGCTCCATCCTGGGAGACCCCCAGATTTTAAGCGAAGGATATGGGGACCCCAGTACCGGTCTCTTCTTGGACTTTTAGGGGAAACTGGTGCAATGTTGTACCTTGAAAACTTCGGTTAGACCGGGCGGCATGCTGTCGCAATGAAAAGAAATGTGGAAAAAAAAAAGCAAAAATCTTTTTAAAATGCGGCCTAGAGCAGTCCAGGGCCTCAATATGATGTCCTAGAGAAAATGGTGGCGATTGAAAGAGGAGTGATCTTTTTAGAATTTGTTTGGCAGACCGAACTTTGCTTTAAAGCCTGGAGATAGAAGGACGGCTAAAAAAGAAATTTGGGCAAAATTACTTTGAGGCAGCAGTGTGGGACATGCAGGGATGATCCACAATTTTTACTGAACAAATCGGTGATAGCCGACTTACGGTTGGGACGTTTGGCATGGAATTCCTGAGAGTGGTTTCTTGCGTGAGTATCTCAAACCAGACTGTTCATCGGCCAACACTATTCATCGGCCAACACCAACCAGACTGTTCATCGGCCACACCTGCCAGGCACATGTAAATTGAAACCCTGAGCAGCACTTCGACACAGACATGTCATATCGCACGTGACTTCAACTCTCCATCTGTTTTTTTTTCTTTTCAAATGGAAAGCATACGTCGAGATCATGGATTACTTTCGCGAGTATTGTGACGTAAGCAACCATGACGGCAAGTACACTAATACGAGTTCTCTAAGAGGAGTTCGCTAGGTTAGGAATACCAATGAGCAGAGGTTGATGTTATAGTCCTCGCCCCGTGAGAGGCATCCTTATAGTTCGGTATTCCTTGGCTTCGACTGGCTGTCCTCGCTCGGGTCACCAGGTTGATCTGGGTATCCGGGTCTGGGCTGGCCAGGGTACCATTGCTAAACTGCCGTTTCCCATCAACTCTGAGCGAAGAGTCTTCAGCCGAGCTGTGATTGGAAGAAATTTACCCTGCGTTCCTACCGCCCTTATACTATCCCATTAAATACAAGCTTGTTCTAATAATTAGAGCACAATAAGCACAACGACATAGAAGAAGCAGCACGGGACCAGCGCTTGTTCCGTTCTGCTTCTTTTGTGTCGTCGTAACTGTAGAGCTCTAGTTTTTAGAAAACGTATGCCCAAACTCGCCAAACAATGCGTTTTACTGCATACAAGCTTCGTAGCAAAGACGCATCAACAACTTCTGAAGGAGACAGTGAAACAACAGCATCGAGTCGGTGACTGCCACGACAGAGGTCCTTCTTCGATCATTCGTGGTGAACCCGCCTGGCTTGAGTTTATTGTAGGGTTTAACGCGCCGACCCAACGCAGGCGATGAGGCGCGCCGTAGGGGAGGGCACCGAATTAATTTTACCACCTGGGGATCTTTAATGTGCGCCGAAATCTCGTACACACGAGCGTTTTTGCTTTTCACCTCCACCAGAAAAGCGGCCGCCGCGGCCGGAAATCGAACCCGCGACCTCGTGCTCAGCAGCGCAACGCCTTAGCCACTGAGCCACCGCGGCGGGTCCGCCCGGCTTCGGGACAACCAAGACATGAGAAGTGTGTGGCCATGCGCACGTGTGTTCATGTGTGCGAAACGCTGTCGAGTAAAAGCATACTTTTACTGCAGAGCTGTGTAAGCTCTTGGTTGTGGCGTCCATACGCAAAAAACAATACCAAGGAAAGGCCGAGGGCGCTTACCCACGTAGGGTATTGGCGAGGAATCTAATGCACCCGCTATACGAAACTGTGCATTAGAAACTTCAGGATTTGAATGAAGAAAGAGCATATAATCACAGACGAGAATGGGTAAAAAATTCGAAAGCCGAGGAGGGAAGAAAAGAATGAGCCTTTCGATCAGGAAAAGAATGGAAGGTAACAGGGTATGCACCTAGTGTCAGATACATATGTAGGCTTGCGTGTGGGCTTGAGCCACGTGAGGGCCTCGCAAAACGAAAAGAAAAAATACCGACCGCACGTGCTTGAGCAAACAGCGTCGCCGACAAAACGACTGTCGTCTGCTCCTGACGTCACTCGCCCGGCGTTGCTAGGGGCAACCACCTGCGCTCATAATACTCGAAGGCGGCGGCGGCAACAATCTCTTCGACTCTGTGCCGCGAATATGGGGATTTGGAACATCTCGATGGTAGCGCACTTACTCACGGACATCAAGCAAAGAGACGACAAACCACAGCGCTGACTCACAACTGGTTTTTTATTAGAACAGACACACTTATACTGCTACCTAAACCCATGTGACCACACATCATACATACGTCACAATCCATCGTGGTATTTCCAAAACGTGACAGGCACGAACAAACTGTGTGGATGAAGGCGCGTGTTTTTAACAAGTGGATGGGGCGACCAAAGAATATCCGGACACCTGAAGAGGCGGCTTATGAGGAGGCGCGTCGTGCTGCCAGGTGAGAATGCAATCGCCCAGAAGGACAAGAAGTAGTAGTGGAGGTCTTCAACGGCGAGGAAGCGCTCGACGAAGAATTTGCGGCGGCGGACGATAAAGTATACAAAGACTGCAGTGGGCATTGTACAAATAAAGCACTTGTATGCTTTACTTTGCGTTTGATTTGGTATTGTGCTGACGCGCGCCATACAGGTATATACACAGGGTAAATGGTTCTCAGTGATTTAAATGGGGATTGTCGAGTTTAGCTTAGTGAGACGAACACAACTCTATAGTGACATCAGGCTTGCACCGTTGTGCAAGGTGGCTTTGATTTTTTTGTTGTTGCACCGCAATATAATCAGGTCAAAAGTCCGTAATGTATACCCTGTGAGCATATTTCACTCCCATCGCCCTTTTATATAGATAATTTCGTCACTGGAGGCTATTATAATTATTTGCACGTGCCAACATCTGCGAGACGGCGCACACACTGTGTTACCCTAAGGTGCAATCGGTGACCTTGAAGGCGGTCGCCATGTGCGCTCCGGCTTCTATGCTACCCTTCGAAAAACCTACGGGTTGGAATACTTACGCGGTGCGCAGGCTATGTTAAAGCGAAGGTTTATATGGATAGGCGAAAAAGAAATCTGCTGGTCCCGTGTACGCAAAAAACTCCTCCCGCGCAACCCAACGCGCATGCGCAAGAAAAAACAGGCTGGACAGGAGTTAGAAGTTTGGGGAGAGAGACTGACTTGGTTTATGGATGACGTAGCTACACTTTCGCGTTTGTCGCATCTCCAGAGAGAACGGCGCGTCGGAGGGAGCGAAAAAATTCACGAATCTCCACGAAGTGAATCATGACGAGTGGGCGAAGCACTGGGGATCGTTCTTACCGTAAATCACTCGTGGAATTGCCCACTCGCGCATGTAAATGAGTGACAACAAGTGTGTACAGTATATACAATTCCTATCCAATCCAATCCGATACAATTCAATTTAATCCAATCCAATCCATTTCAATCCATTCCAAATCCAATCCAATCCAATCCAATGCAATGCTCCTCGCGCATGCGCAACACTGTGTACACGGACGCCAATTGCCCCCGGACAAAGCGAGGTCCTAAGGTGCTTCGCCCCTAAAAGAGTCTCTGTCGCAGCTCAGCCGCGCACAGCGAACTGCGTGAAGCACAGCTCAAGCGACAACGGCGGGCAGGGCGGCGCGGGGCGGGCCAAGCAGCGTCAACTTGGCAATTGTTACAGCTTCGGTGGTTAACCGGAATGTGCCAATGACGAAGTGCATGGGCCGTTTGTCTGTTTCTTTTTAATTTTCTGCTGCCAAGCCCTGTTGGCTACATCATCCAGAAATTGCAGCAACTTTGACAGGATAAGACAATTAAGATGACGCCGAAAGCCTGATGAAGTATCAGAGCGTTCCTTCCGCGCTTGAAGCGACAACAGCTCATCACGGAAAATAAAAGCAATTATCTGAAGAGCGCACAGGGCAATGTGATACAGTTGACTGCAGCGGCTTTAATTATGGAACTGTGGGTCGTATAAGGGAGGCAGAAAACTCATCATGTAATATTTTGTTCAAGAGACCAAGCTTGGGGCTAAATGGCAGGCGCACCAGCCCTGTCGTGGGCGTCCTTATATAGCCTGGAATGCCCTGGTACTGGTTGACTGCCCGGGCTCTGGCGATGGCTGAATGGCGCCGCAAGGTACGAGCTAGTCAGCCGGTCCTGCCACTTCTCTTCCGTAGGGTTGAGGGAGAGTGACAAGGTCGGGTGTTGGTGGAATTCCCATACCACGTGTTCTAGGGTGCAGGGGATAGGCAGGAGCCGCAGGTTGGGTGGTGTTGGGTAGTGTAGATTTGTTTAAAAAGCGTAAAAACTGGCAGAAAAACTTAAAAGCCAGAAAAACTGGAAATTGATTTCGATAGCAATGACGTTGTTGCCGCTCACCGTATTTCGTCCAGACGTAACGCCACCCCACCTGTGCTGATCAAATTTTCCTCCTCCATCGTCAAAGAAAGATCGATGAACGGCCGCGGAAAGCTAAGGACTTTGGGAGAACGGGAAAAGCAACCCCAGTTATATTTCAATGACAACTTGACCGCCTTCATCAAGAATCTGTTCTGGGCCGCATGCTTGAAAGGCAAAGAAAATCGTTTCACGTTTGTGTGGGTGAAAAACGGCAAGATCTTCGCAAAGAAAATGGAAGAAGCACCGCTGTTTCGCATAAAAGGCTATGCTGATCTTGACCTGATCACCTAAAAACATGAACTTGTCTTCCGTAGAATGTCCTGATATAAAAACTTTCTGCAAGCTAAATTCTAACGATGCCAGGTACGTAGCATCAGAATATACGTAGAATATACGTAGCATCAGAAAACACTGGGATAAATTTTTAGCTATTGTTCGTGGAAGCTTCCCCCTATCGATGTGTTGGTGTTAACAGAAATTAATGTATACATGAAGATTTAGTACCTTTATTGAACATAAAGCAATACTCGTCCTTTTCGTTGACACGCCGTGTTGGGAAGGGCGGTGTAATTATGGTTTACGTTCGCGATAATTTGGTTGTTTCCTCGATAAACGTCACTCACAGTAGCAGAATGCGTGGCGCTTCAAATAGGTTTGCAAGACGCAGAAATAACATAATTGCGGTTCATAGACCCCCTTTGGAAAACGCAAACGTGTTCGTAAGTGAGCTAGACCGCATTCTCGGCAATGTTCGTTCCACGAGATTTATCTGTCTAGCTGGTCATTTTAATCTTGATGTTAAGTTACCCTCGCGCCCACTTGTAAACGAATACCTTAATATTCTGGCAAAGTGGGAAGTTCTCCCCCCTATTACCTCCTACATGGGAGAAGAGTATACCTTGGAATCAAACTGGTCGCCTCTTGTTTGGACCACATCTATAATGGAGCTCCAAGTGCGCGTCATATGTCAGCTGTCGTCAAGCACAAGCTGTCGGATCACTACTTTGTGGGTTGTCACCTTTTTTTTTCTCCGAACCAGACTTAGTTAGATTCCAGAAGCAGAACTTGACAATACTGGATATAGCAAAATTTGATAGTTTGATCACAACTTTTGAAGGGACATAGTTTTTAAGAAACGTCTCCCATTTGAACATTTATAGTGAGTTTGTGAAAACTCTCTTAGAAGTAGTGCTCAAAAAAGCATCATTGTAACTAAACGTAATGGGAATGTTCATTGGTTAGGTAGTGATATACTTCGATCTATTAAAGAGAGAGACTTGCTGTGGGCACGCTGTAAGCGCTGCCCTAATAATATTTCTCTAAACAATGAATACAAAACATTATGTAACAGGGTCACCGCTCTACTGCGCGCTGCAAAATGTTCTCACTATACTACATTTTTCCGAGATAACAAGCATAGCTCCAGACGCACTTGGTCTACCATTAATGAAATACTAGGCCGGAATACTCGAAAGCCTGCAGCGGCATTAATCACTAAAAATTTCAGCAACGTACAGGACACGGTGGAGAAATTCAACACTTTTTTCTCTCTGGTGCCTTTGGGGGGGCCATTTGGACGGGACTGAAGCTCTCCGAAATGTTAGGAGTAACATTTCTTCAGCTTACCTTCCCCCGATGACGGCAGCAAACCTTTGTGACATTTTATTTAGCCTTAGCCCAAATAAAGCACCTGATATCGATAAAGTGCGTGTTCACGAACTGCAGCGCAATTTTTTGGTGCTCGAAGAAGTACTTCTGCAAATGATAAATAGTTTCATAGAACACTCATATTCCCCAGGAACTAAAAAGTGCTCTCGTAAAGTCTTTACATAAAGAAGGTTCATTCAAAAAATTGAAAATTACAGGCCCGTTTCCATTGTGTCTACCGTTGTCCAGATTATTGAAAACCATATTGTCGTAACCATGACCAGTTTTTTAGAAAAGTTTAATGTCCTATCGCGAGAACAGTATGGCTTCACTCTCGGAAAATGCACAACTGCTCTATTAGAAGACTTTTCTGATTTGCTGCATTCGGGTTTTTAAAATAACCAGGTTTCATTTGGCCTCTTTCTTGACGTAAGCAAAGCATTCAATTCCATACACCATTATCTCTTTCTAGAATAATTAAATCTTTTGGTGTTCCGGGGTCCTTTTAATGCACTGTTAAGGGACTACTTGGACAACCGAACGCAGATTGTTCGTGTGGGGGATTACTCTAGTTCTAAATTATTGTTCAAATCTGGCTTGCCTCAAGGTTCCGTGTTATCGCCCCTTTTGTTTAATCTTTACACAAATGATCTGCCTTTGGTGGTGACATATTGCCGTATTTTTCAATACGCTGATGATACTGTCCTTTTGTCGACACGCCCCGCTTACCGTGAATCAATTAATGTACTTCAAGAAGATGTGCATTCTGTCATGAACTGGTTTGATGTTAATTCCATCACGGTAAACCCACAAAAAAACAAACTCGTATGTTTTCGAAAACCGCACAAGAAAATTTCACTCAATCCACCCCTTTTTTTACACCCTTCTTGTGTTTCCTGCAGTTGTGCCCCGATCTGGTATTCCAACAGTGTAAAATATTTAGGGATCTGTTTTGACTATGATATGACATGGAATACGCATTTGACTAATATCTGTAGTAAGCTCAGGGGATCATGGTGCATTTTTTATAACTGCCGACATTGTATGACATTCCAGACTCGCAAAATCATTCTTCATGCACTTGTTTACAGATCTTTACGACATGCCATTGCTATTTACTATCATTGTTCAACTACATGGCGTTTAAAGGTCAACCCCATTTTGAAAAACATACTTCGTAGTGCCGCCTATAATACCAATATTCCAAATGACAGCAATCCCTTTTCAGCGTTACACTTGCCTTCCTTTGACAACTTATTTTTACAAACAGTAATTTGTGCTCATTTCTGCAACAGTGATTTCCTTGTTAATCATGTGCCTGCAAGACCATTACGACACCATATGCGCTTCGGTGTACCCAGTTGTTTCACCCGATTTGGACGCTTCGTTAGAAAATATTATGTTCCCGCCACCTTTAATTCACTTCCTGATGCCATATTTGCTGTGAAATCAAAACGATCTTTGAAATTATTTATCCGTGCAAAGCTGCTTTGAAATGTTAAATGCTTCCTGTCCTACGTGTTCGGTTTTATTTTTTTTCTATAGTTAAAGACAGGGATTGCCGTGCACTGATGTATATGCCTTCTGTTTCTGCCTCTGACTGCCGGGTTCAGCCCGACAAGCCTTTCTGGCTTGGGCTGAACCGACAATAACTGTATTATCACTATGGATCAATAAACAAATTATATTATTATTATTGTTATTATTATTATTATTATTATTATTATTATTATTATTAAAAAGCGTGTGCTGGGAATATGAGTTATAGCTTGTAGCCTCAGCAATTCTGTTTACAACTCCTTAGGATAGAATATTTACCAACCATGGTAATGTCAATGCTAATATTGAACATTTTTTCCCGACATTTATATTGGCCAACTAACTCTTGTGTAGGAGATCGTTCAAGAGGGCTAATTCCACCACTACATTTCCTCTCTGATTCTTTCTTTCTTTCTTCCTTTCTTTCTTTGCGTTTTTTTTTTTTTTTTTCAGAGAGGCTCGTTTATGGTTACTTTCATGCTTGTTTTCCGGCAATACAGCAGCGTGTATATGGGCTTTTTCACAGGAGCACGTTGAAAGTGGTTGCATAGAACTTTCTCGAATGCCAAAACAAAATTTATTTATACCCAGCGCATCTGTTGAGGGTGGAATTTTCTACCGAGAGAGCTGCACATCGTTTCGGATCACGCACGTTTTCGACCAATGGCACAGCTTTCCTCAAACAAACCCAAAGCTCCTCGGCGTACGTTCCTGCCCCACAGCAAAGAAGTAACCCAACGTATGCACGGACGGAGGTGGCAACAAAAGTGTTGCTTTTCCGCCTTCAGCTCGCAGTCTTTACGTGCTCTACTCACCCCCGCTTTCGCATGACAGACTTGTCGGAACAGCCCGGCTTTGGCGTGCCGCGTCGCCCCCACTGGCGGCCACGGCATGGCGCCACCGCAGGGGAATCTCAGCCGCATTTAGCGCGCACCGAACAAGTCGTTTATGCCGGCAGGCCGAGATTGTCGCGGCTGATAGACCTACTTGGCTGCACGCTACACCTCGTGAACAGCGAACCCTCAAGGGTCGCTCCTTCTTTTATTGGCTTGCGTGAGAAAGTATGACACTCAAAGAGAAAAAAAAAAAAAAAAAAAGTCGGATTGTAGTGCGTTCCGTCCGAGAAAGAACGTAGTCTGCGGAAGTGTGACGACTGTCGGCGGCAACGTTGGAAGCGCATGGAGATAGGTGCGTTCGCTTCCACACAGGGGGGTAGCTAAGAGATGCTTTTCGGGGGAAGGGTGACGGGGTCGAGCCCTCGCCAGGGAAAGCTGCAATGAGCAGGACAAGACATTGAAAAAAGTAACACATCAGGTAATTGTGCCAACCGGCAATGAAACAATTTACATTCGTCCTTTCTTTCGCAAGCTTCCCGTATATCCCGTGTACCCACAAATAACACTTACGCCTATCCTATAGCCAAACTAAGGCATCTTGCCCGTAACGGTGCAAGTAATAATAGCATTACGAGTAGCACTGCTAGTCCGCGCTATTACCAGGTACAATTGCGGCAGCATTAACTGTATGTATATCAGGCGGTGGACTTTGTATAATATCAGTACGGCAGTTCACGTCACAGCGGTTGTAGTAGCAGGTCCAGTGATAATACCTGTAGCAAGTGTTGCAGCATATACATCACTAACTTTGAAGCACTAACAGTAATTAAACTGGTATTTGCAGTATACGTATTTGTGGGGTTGGTTGCAGTAGAGGCATAGGGGAGGGATTGGTAGCTGCGGTAGTACTGGAATTAGGAGTAGTAGCAGGTTCAGTAGTAATATCCATACATTATGAAGCAATCGCAGCAGTAATGCTATTATAATGGAGTGGTAATGGCGGCAGCGCTGGGAATGACGCAGTTGCAAATGTATCCTAGAACTAAGGCGGAGACCGGGGGGCAGGGGTGTTAGGGCAAGGGCTGCCGTTATGGTGGGGATAAAGACGAACGAGTGATTTAGGCCAGTGGTGTATTGCTGTTTCAAGGCGCGCATAAACACCTGACAGCGGACATCCTGGTGGTTTCCGAGCGTATTCACTAAGCGCAATTCCACGCGCGCTGTCTGTCCCGTGACGGTGCAATAAGCCGGAATGAGCCTTCAATTTTTCAGGCAGAACAAACTATGGCGTGGTGCGACGCTTCTGGCCTACACTCTGCCCCCCCCCCCCCCCCCCCCCTTAAAAAAAATAACATCCGACGGGGGGAAGAGATCCTCCCCGGTTTATTAGTCGGCCGGTGTCAGATCGACTGGGCGCACGCGCGGGCACTTGTGTTTGAGCCTCGCGTCATCATGGCGCTGCGTCGGGGCGGGCGTGTCCCCGGAGCGCACTCATTACGGCGACCGGAGGAGGCGCGAATCGCCATAAAACGCGGGCGCCTCGGCGGAATAGATGGGCCCGCTCCCCCCCCCCCTTCCCGCGCCCCTTCAAATGAATGAACGCGCGCGCCAGATAAGTCGTCCGGCAGCGGCGAGAGCGGGGCCCAGGGAAAACAAGCTCGACGGGGGTGTTTAAACAAGCAATTTTCTGCGCGCACGCTGGAGACCGCACCTCGGCCGCGCACTCGGACTCTCGGCGGGGGATGGTGCGGGGAGGAGGGGGCGCGTCCCCTGTTAAACGTTCGCCGAGCTGCCGCTTCTCAGACCCCATGGCACGATGCGCCGAGTGGCCGCTCCGCGCGCGGGAGGAAAACAAAATGGTGGCGAGGCATGAGAAATGCTGCGCTATGGAGGCGGAAACGAGAAGAATAAAGAGAAAGGGACAGTGAAGCGAAAATGCAGAAACGTAGCGCCTCGCTGCCAAGCGGGTTGCAAGAGAAAATAAAAGGAAAGCGGCCCCAAAATGGCCAAGATTTATGGCCTACCACGAGGGGGCATTTCTTTCTTTCTTTTTTTTTTGCGTGATAGCGCGCGCGTGAGGAGTCCGGTAGGAGGTTGAAGTCGGGGGGACAGTGAGGATGGTGGATGGGAGGCGCTCTCTACGGCTGACCACCTCTTTTTCTAGCAGCCAGCAGATCACAGCCTCCAGCCGCGAAGAAATCCGGGAGGACACCCCCTCTCCTCAACCTCTCGGCGTTCCCACTCGCTGTGGCAACTTGGCTTGTCTCACCTGCCGCTGGGTCGCAAAGCGTCTACACGCCCCCGTTATGGGCAAAGCGAAGCTAACTCGTCAAGTGTCAGTACGAGAGCATATCATACGAGCGAAAAGTTTGGAGCCTGAATGGATGAACAGGGTATAGTTGGACGAGTAGGGCCGGAGGCCTCAGTGCGGTGAGGAGCGGCGTGAATTAAGGAATTTCTGTTTATTCTGGTGTCTTCAAACGCTGTCCATTGTCCTTCGTGGTGATGGGGTGATAGCGACTGCATCCTTCACTGCTCAACAACGTTGAGTTGCTTAAACGCACCTTCTGCACATGTCTTGAACCGAATCCCATACCCCCCACGCACCATTTCTTCTTCCTTGGATATTACGACGGAACAAAAGTGGAAAAGAACTTTCTTCACTGCATCTACTTAAAATACGATGTTTACCGAGGGTTCGTATCCGGGTGCGTTACTTTAATCAATAACTGCTTAAGGAGATTTTAGCATCGAAGACCTGTTATGTCGAGCGGAGGATGTCGTTTTTCACACGCCTGATTTTAAGGACAGCCGGCAAGCGTCCGGAGCCAAGTTGACCATACTTCCATAATCAGAGCACGAAACTGAATGTCGACCACGAAAAGGGCTCACAAACTTCTAACTATGGCCTAGTTTCTACGCCGCGAAGTATCGGCGTAATTTTTAGAATTTAACGCCATTAAAACCATACTTTTGATTCGTTCATTACAAGCAGAAACTGCCAGTCTCAAACTATATGAATGATATAAAATATTTAGAAAGATTTTGAAGTCAGTCCTTCAAGTCCAAGTACTTCCTGGAATCCAGAAACGTGAAGCAGCGTAACTGTGGGTGTCAGAACGGTTGTGTCATAGCCTCTTCGAGCTTGCTTGCTTGTTGTCTGGTGTACCTATCAGGCCTACCAAGCCTGCATACTGGCACCATTGGTACCACGTGCCTCCGTCGCTACCGTTAGTCACTTGCACGTCTTGCACGCAGCGGAGAAGACGGGCACGATCGCACCTGTCGCGCCGCTCCTCGCGTCACTTGTATAAATCGCCACAGGCATAGGTCTAATGAATTTTTGTTGGAGGCAGTCACTCGAGCTCTGTAAGAATGAAGCGAGGCCTGCTTGTTTGCATAGCGTTTTGTATTTTTTCCGACCCTGCAGAAGTAATCTCGGTCCATGAGCGGCAGGCTTGTGGAACGGGACAGCCGGGCGTGGTTTCTACGCAGATTTTCGCGGCAACGGGAAGTGGTATTTCGTGAAACAGATTCATGTGGCAGATGTCGGGCAGACGTAATTGAATAAACGCAGATTCTTACTGCGGTGCAGGCGTGGTACGAATTAAAGAATGGACTGAAGCGCCAGGAGGTTTCTCACTCTAGAACTTTGTATAGAATGTTTCAGAAATTGGGTGGAGCTTCACCCCGCGGATACGATGATGATAATCCAAGTCATCACCGCTACCGTAACAACTACTTCAGTCGTGAACTAAATAAAACAAACAAGTATCGGAACTCTAGCGAGTTGCAGCGAAGAAGTTGCTGTGGCATCTATGACATTCGTTGTACGTATGGAAGCGCAGAATCGCATCCACAGCACGCGCTCCACGGACCGAGCAGGCGGCTTCTCGTTGTGAACGAGCCTGTAATGCCACAAGCCCGAGAATTGTCATCCATGATTATATTGAATATGCACATCGCCAAGACCTCAGCGCTGTAAGATCGGTTCCGTTCACGGACATTTTTGGCCTCGCCAACCGTCTTAGCAAGTCACGCATTCCATTAACACCGGCGACGCCATCCCCGTGCGTCGACGGTTTGTACTCCATGTGGTGCAAGCTGAACGTCACGTCACCGAAAAAGAATTTCCTTGCAGTTCCTGCATATCACACAAAAATGCTCGTCAAGATAAAGTGCGGCACATCGCGCTTCATGTGTCGGTCGTCGTCAGCTAATCAAATTCACCAGGGCAGCAAGAACGACATATGCCCTCTACCTCGTGTTCATGATGCGCTCGTCTGTGTCCACGGCACCAAGTAATTTTCATCGATTCATCACGGAGCAGTTAACTGGTAAATCGCTGTAGACGAGTTACACTGAGGAAATACCGCATTTCTATTTTGTGACGGCCTCTACTGATTCAAAGTAATGCATTTTGTCCTGTGTAATGCGCCAGGAGCGTTCGTGCGAATGATGGACTCATTTCTTCTTGGCATAAAGTGGTCTACATGTCTACCTTTACGACTCGATTGTTTTTATTCTCATCAGAGATTCAAAGCTTCTTGAATGACTCGCTACCATTGTCGAGGTTTCTGGCAGCAGAACGTCAGCTCATACCAAGAAAGGTTGCTTTCGACGCAGCTAAATCCCCATCCCTGCCGGGCTTTTCATACCCTTTGAGTAGCACCCGATGCCGCTGAGGTTCGTGCGCCGGAGACTTTCCAACACTCCGATGCAGCTTTGTCGCCCGGCGTTTGTACTTCCGTCAGTTCATGGAAAATGAAACATCACTCACTCGTCACGAACCTGCTTTGTAAGGAGGCCGCGTTTTCGTGGGGCTCCCTTCATTTAGCCACCTTTACAACGACTTGCTCCTGGTCTCCCCCGCTTCATGCCACTTCGACACAGAGGCCATCATACAAGTCCGTACGGGGTGCCAGCAGCCACGGCATTGGCGCCGTATTGGCCCAACGTCAAGCCAGCAGCCTACTATCTACGTTGGAACGCAACTCTTCCATGACCGAGCGCGAGTGACTTGCGTCAGGGGCGTAGCCAGTGGGGAAAGGGGGGGGGGGGAAGTTGGTGTCAGAACACCCCACAAAATTTATGCATGCAAAAAATGACTACTATATTGTTTGGACGTCTGGCTCAGTCTCTCTTTACTTTTATTTTTTATTTTCCGTGTGGCGTTTATTTGCTTCTGGCTGCGCCACGGCTTGCGTTGCATACACATCGTCCGTAGCGAATTGGCTTTCCGTACTAAATGGCCGCCCTTTCTTAGTCGTCATAGATCGCCGCGCTCTGTTACCTTTCTACTGTTACCTTTTACCTTTCTCTGTTACCCCTGCATATGGCATCCCCGAAATCATGGTTTGACAGAACGTAAACCAGACGCCCAGGGACATGTTCTTGATTTACGTGCCTGCCATCACAATTGGGACATCGCGTTGGCCTGTGTCATCTTCGCAAACAGTTCATCACAACAGGACACGGCTAGATTTTCTATTGTTTCTCTGCGGACGTTAGCGAACATTGCCTATGAATACATTGGTACAGTCGCTTACATAGCTGACCAACTAAGCCAGCAAGGCTATCATTCATGCTGATATCACAAGTGAGGTTACCCGCACGCACGCCTCCCCGCTTCGCAAAGTTCGCTTCCATAGGCTCGTTGTGGCCTCAGGCACGACGAGCCTTGTGGCCCCCGGCACAACGGGCACAACGGCATCCACTTTTATCCAGGATTACTTCCTTGCTGGGGTCTCGATCCCTGTCTCGTTAGCCCCTTGCCACGTGGACCTCCCTGTGGTACACCAACCGTTACAGCGTCGTCCGTCACGTTAGTGTCGTTACCTTCGCGATATACCCTGTAGTGCCCTTGGCTTCGTCTCATCGTCCGCCAGCTTACATAGCGCACGTCCTTCGGCCCAAGCCCTATACCCATCTTCGTGCCCGTTGTGTGCTTTTTATCCGCGGGCCGATGTTGAGAGGAGATTCGCTGATTCAGCTGGGCCACTCCTCGAGCCGGGGGCGAATCATGATGATGAAGGGAATGCCCAGAATGTCCCGCGACGCCAAAGCGAACAAAGAGGGAAACGAAGTTCGGAGCCCGACAGCGCATTTGACAACTCTGGCCGCCTAGACGCAGCCCACGTGCCCTTCGTTCTCGCGAAGTTCTAGAGGAATCGCAGAACTAATTATACCTGTTGTTAGGATAAACCGACGTAAAAGACACGAAACCATCCTTATCTTCCCAAAGGTAACGAAGGAAAACAAGTTGCATGCAAAAAAGCTATTGAAGGGCTGAGGCTCGAACCCAAGGCGTTACCGTCGAAACCTACCTTTCAACCCTTACTCTTCTCAGGCCAAACAGCGTGACCGTTTAGACGTTACTGAACACAGAAGGAGCGTTCCACGCGAACCAGTTGGGGGCGCTACTGGGGGTGCGTCTAAACGGCCACGATCTTCAAACACGTAGCCCGGCCGACGATCGCGGGCTTCCTTTTTGAAAAGTCACTGAGGCACCTGGGAAGGCACCAGCGTTGTTATTCCCCCCTCAATATGTTGACTCCCAAGCTATATAGGCATGGAGTCAGCGTCGTGAGACTTCTTCTTATTTTTCTTCTTCTTCTTCTTCTTCTTCTTCTTCTTTTCATAATCATCCTATCTACGCCCACTGTGCGGGGCAAGGGCATCTCCCATGGATATCCAATTATTCCGGTACTGTGCTAACTACGACCAATTTATCCCCGCAAATTTCTTGATGTCTTCTGCCGATATAACTTTCTGCCACCCCCTGCCACGCTTGCCTTCTCTAGAGATCCTCTCTGTTACCCTTATAGACCAACGGTTATCCTGCCTTCGCATTACATGCCCTGCCCACACCCATTTATACTTAATTTCTACTATGTCCTTAACACGGGTTTGTTCCCTGATCAACTCCGCTCTCTTATTGTCCCTTAATGTTACACCTATCCTCGTCCGTTCCATTGCCCGCTGAATCGTCCTCAATTTATGTTGAACCCTTGAGCCCCCAAGTTTCTGTCCCGTAGGTGAGTGCCGGTATTCTGGAGCTGTCATACACTTTCTTCTTCAAGGACAATGGTAGGTTGCCATTCATTGATGGCAACCTACCATGAATACGTCAATTCGTGGGACCTCGCTGTGTTGTTCATCTGACTCCATATCGGAGTACTGGCTGAAGTATTTATTTGAACCCACCCAGGACTTCTTAATTCCACGTTCGAAAGATCCTCCCCTTCTATCTCTCCTCCTTTTCCTGTATACCTTTTCTCCCCATTCCCCACACACCCACACCGCGTTCCTGTGTCCACCCTTTAGTGAGACAAACTACGCTTACTGGTAGTCTTTCCTTTTCATTTTAACAATAAATTCATTCATTCAGAGCTTGCTTCGGCTTACGAGAAACATTGTAATGTGAATAAAACAATTCGCCTTGGGCTTGTATACACTGAAAGATAGCGAAGGTCATCAGTTGGCCATTTTCTATGACTTCGTATCTCTAAAACAGCGCATTAGGAGGTGATAAAATGGGTACCGTGAAAATTACTGCTTTTTGTAGTGAGAGCTTCTGAAAATTCCTTGACCGAGGACGCGTTCGTAAAAAATCGAATGACCAAACTGACCCTGCGAGTAGCCAGGCAACTCAGCCCAGCCGAGCACACGAGAGCGTGCGCCTCGTGAGGAGCGCCCGGCGTCCTCGTGAGGAGCTCGCAAGAAATACCCAGAAAAAATACCGACCTTCGAGAACACTCTGCCAAGCGTTCGTGGCGTGTTCTCTGGCGTGCTGTTCTCCACGCGAGTTCGCGTACGTTGGCGACTCGAGTGGGGAGCACAGAGGCCGAGTTCGCGCTACAGACGCCTAGTTCGTGAAGCCGGCTGCTGCGCGTTCTAACGGGTTCTAACGCGGTCACTTTGCGAGAGATGTGAAAGCCTGCGGACAAAACTATCCGGGCCTGCCAGTCATGCAGAACATTCAGCGGCAAGTTGGGCAATTCCTGTGAGCTGCAACAGCCGGGTCTCCGGCGAAAGGCAGAGGGGCCGCCAGCTCTGCTTTTCCTCCAGCCTTGCACCCCTGGTGCAAGCTGCGCCGATGTTTTTATTCACCAAAATTCACCGTTCCCGCCCGCGATAAACCCGCTTATTATGCGGCTAGTGCAGCGCCCGTGTGCAGCAAAGTCAGGCATCGGTCTCTCCGAACTTAAAGGGGCCATGCAGAAAAAACACAAGTTTGGCTAATTCGAAAGACTGCCTCGTTAGAATCATACTCACACCACTGTTAACGTAAACTTCGCTCAAATAAGCTATATAATTAGGGAAAAGGGGAATGGCCCTGCGACTCACTAGCTCATTTCCCGCACTAAAACATAAGACGTAATGTGAACAGCCGTGGGATTGGCTGAGGCTGGCAAAAGCAAACGCCAGGGAAGATAGGCTTGCCGAACGAGCTATTTTCGCTTAAATCTAATCCATACTCTTTTAAGCAGTAAGAATTGTGGGGTAAACGATGGAAGTTACGAAAGTACACGAAACATGGAAGTATCAGTGCGTACTGCTGTTGGTACAGCGCGCACATAGTAGTCCGGCGCTTTGGGGATGTCTGACACGACACTGGCCGATTGGCGTAAGCGACATTGACTTACCTGACCTTGTTTGTCGGGCATACCCGATGTTTCACGAAACGATTACTTCCTAGCGTAACGAAAACAAGCCATGTGCAAATACGAAAAAAAAGCAGCCGGACAGTGGTCCGGCGCAGTATGGTGGCGCCATCTAGGAGGACTGACTGTAAACAAGGCTCCGAAGTCCGCTGCAGGGCCTAACAGAGCACCAACGTTCGCTTGAAGACCCGTCCTTGTTCCGTCATCGCAAACGTCGCGAAACACACGATTTTACAGGAGAATAAACATCTTAACTTAGATTCATTAATTTCTCAATGAATAAAACATCGTTAGCTGCCGGACAACCGATGTGGGCACTACAAAACACTTACTCTTTCGAATAAAACAAACTTGTATTTTTCCTGAATGGCCTCTTTAAAGGAAAATGCCCGCCAAAGCACAGCAACCTGCTTTGGAGGGCGTGCCTCATGGTACAGGGGCGGATAGAGGATTTCTTTTTTTTTTTTTTTGGGGGGGGGGGATGAAGGGGAGCTTGTGGGACGTCTTATATGTCATACCTGATACCCAGTATGGGGCGTCCACTCTCCAGGAAATCGACGCGCATGCTTTCAGACGCGGGACGGCGCTGGGCGATACTAAACGGTCAGTTATACGGCAGTTTCTGAGATAGTATTTTTTATTGCCGTACCTTAGCCTACGGGCTCCAAATATGCAGTGGACGCAAAAATTACGGCTATGAGCTGCCTATCTCCGATTAAAATCATGATTAGAAAACAAATGTGCATAGACGCCTCTTTTTTTCAACCACTAAAGAAAGAATTCTGTCTCTAACTTCATTGATCGTAGGGTTTAACGCACCGACGCAACGCAGGCGATGAGGCGCGCCGTAGTGGAGGGCTCCGGATTAATTTTGACCACCTGGGGATCTTTAACGTGCGCCGAAATCTCGAACACACGGGCGTTTTTGCTTTTCGCCTCCATTAGAAAGGCGGCCGCCGCAGCCGGGAAGCGAACCCGCGACCTCGTGCTGAGCAGCGCAACACCTCAGCCACTGAGCCACCGCGGCGGGTGTCTCTAACTTCAATCTCATATTAATGGACAAGTAGGCCAAGCACGGCAGTGCTTAATATTTTGAAATGCCTAGATTATGCGGACTACGTCCGTAGGCGGTCAACGAAGCTCCCTAGTGCCCACATAGATTATATTAAATGAAATGAAGCAGTACAAAACACACCACACACGCACACACACACAACACACGCACACACACACACACACACACACACACACACACACACACACACACACACACACACACACACACACACACACACACAGACACACACACACAACACACACACACACACACACACACACACACAAAAATATATAGATAACAACAACAGTACTTCATGATTTCGGAGTTTAAATGTGGCATTCACACAATACTAAAAAGTTCGCAAAGACGCAAAGCCGCTACTACAATTCATACCGTACTGTGGAGGTCCACGCTGGTTCTTTATTATTAATATAAAAAATCCTTACTCAGCCTATGCACAAGATTTGAACGAAATTGCTAAAATGATTAAAATAGTATATTACACACGTTAAACGTGTACACGCAACTTGCAATCGAAGGCGTGCTGGATTAGTCACATCAGTGAGAACGCAGCCAGCAGGCTTGAGCAGTCTTCGGAACCTCCAGCCCCTTTGGCCGAGAAACAAGGCCCTCACGGCACTCACTGCAGAACGCGGCATTCACGAGCACCCCCCCGCCCAGGAGCGCGAACTCCTTGCTATCGCACAAAAATGCGTAATTGGCGGCAGTAACACACTTCATCGTTATAATAGCGCAAATCGAGAGATTATTAAGCAGACGAAACTTTGAGAAACCAAAAAAAGAAAAAAATTGAAATTTAACAAGAATGTAGCAATGAAATTCTAAAAATTTCAATTTATATGTATCTCCTCCAAAAAACGAAGCCTGATCTAAAAAAGCTCGGAAAAGAACGCTGCGAAAATGAATAAAAAATACCGAAAATCAGCCAACAGTGGAACGCCGTGCATTTCCACAAAAGTGCGTAATTGGCGGAAGTAACAAATTTGTTTGTTATAATGGCGTCAATAATTGTACAGACAAAATTTCCGAACATGCAAAATGCAAGAAATGAAGAAACATTATGAACTCGACTTTTTATACCACCTGAGGGGTCGGGAGGAAGGGGGGGGGGGAGGGACGTGTAGTATGAATTCAAAAGTTAAAGGGGAAGGGGGGGGGGGTCCTTTATCGGGAGTGTTACAAAGACCCTTTCATTTGCGTCTTCTCTGAACTGCCCAATGAATGAAAAGCAATTGCGAGAGATTACGTGAACATAACTAAGGAATGACCACCGAAGGTAATAGTGAGGACTCCTTGTCGAACTTACTATCCTTTAGTACCTCTGCACTGTGTGTGCGTGCGTGCGTGCGTGCGTGCGTGCGTGCGTGTGTGCGTGTGTGTGTGTGTGTGTGTGTGTGTGTGTGTGTGTGTGTGTGTGTGTGTGTGTGTGTGTGTGTGTGTGTGTGTGTGTGTGTGTGTGTGTGTGTGTGTGTGTGTGTGTGTGTGTGTGTGTGTGTGTGTGTGTGTGTGTGTGTGTGTGTGTGTGTGTGTGTGTGTGTGTTATATGAACATATCTAATAGAAATCAGTGTGTCGAAAACCGACACCAAACGGAAAACCGGAACCGAAAAAATAGAAAGCGGTCGCTGGTTCACGACGCAACTGTTCGTCCACCCGTTGTTCATATAATGCGCAGTCAATCTCATTCGAGCTCTTCTCCTTCCCGCAATATCAACTTCGCAACCTCTTACTTACTTTTTCCCCTAAACGCTGTATACGTTAGCGCACTGCACAGGCCGCCCGGGCCCATGCCTGGGCCCGAAAATTTTTTTAAAATGTGAACCCGAGCCCGGGCCGAGCCCGACGAATTTTCAAAATCTGATCCCGAGCCCGGCCCGAGCCCGCGGCAACTTCTAAAATATGAGCCCTATCCTGGCAGGAGCCGACAAAATTTTAAAATCGGAGCCCGAGCCCGGCCCGAGCCCGACAAACTTCTAAAATATGAACCCGAGCCTGGCCCGAGCCCGGCAGAATTCAATAAAATAAGCACGAGCCCGCCAGAATATTTTAAATATCATCCCTAGTCCGACAGGCTATGAACATGAACTCGGTGTTAATTGAACATGGCCTTGGTGTTAGCCTAAAAAGCGTAAGCGCAAAGCGAATACAACTACTTTGGATTAAATTTCCTTTAAACTTGGACCGAAATTTCTACAATTGAAATATGGTCACTTAGAAGCTGCATATTCTCTAGTCGTAAAACTTCATTTCCCATTACATGCCAGCTTCGAAATCAAGGCACACCGAGGATACCCTAAAACATTCCGAGCAAGTGGATAATTTAATTTATTATTGCAGTTTCTTAACAGATATTGCACCTTTCATTCTATTCCTCGCTGAAATTTGAGGAGCCGATGCGTCAGGTTTCAGCACTTCATTTTTTTTCTTTTCTTTTAGTTATGTTGGCAGCATTATTTTTTTCTGCGCTTATGTTCTTTCTTGCCTTTAATCATGGTTTTAAAAAATTCTTACCCGAAAAAATCATGTTCTCTGCCTGGAAAAATGTTCCTTCGCATTTTGCACACAGTGCAACGTCCAGTTCATGTTTGTTCTGTTTGTTTTAGTTTGAAAATCAGACGGAAAAACAATCATGTTGCACTCTGTAGCTGGAGCCACCTCGTTTTCTGGCCCGCTCTCTTCCACTATGCTGATAGGGCCGAGACGTGAAGGCTTTCTAAGGGCAGTCGTCTTTTCATCATATCTCCTAACGGCCCAGTAGAGAATTTTCACTTCGGTTTTTAGATGCGACGCATCTCTTGCTCTGAGGCATGTACCTCCTGCGTCGGCGTCAGCGTCGGCGTCGGCGGCGTCCGCACGCCACCTGCGCATGCGCGCCTCTCCTCCGCTCTTCTCTCCGACAGCTGTGCACAACACTCTCACTCCGTCTCATTATCATAAACAACAGCTGCGTGCGCGCGCATGCGCGACTCTCCTCCGCTGTCTCCTCTCCTTCAGGCGCTGTGAATATAAAGCTGGTAGCGCGCTGCGGCGGTTCAGTCAGCGCTCGCTTTCGTTCGACTTCGCGTCACTTAGCTTGACGACTGCGTGCTTGACTTGATTCTTCCGATGAGACGTGATGGAAGCGACGGTCCCTTCAGCGAGTGGTGTGACACAATCCAATACCAGCGTCACTCCAAACGCTAAAGGCAACGTTACGACCAGCGAAGAGAAGGCGGCGAAGCGAAGAGCTCGTGATGCCGAACGGAAACGGCTGAAGCTCACAACACGTTTCACCTGATTTAGATAATCAACCCGATGGAAACGCCAATTGAACCCCCAGATGCGTCGCATCACACCGGGGTTCCCTCGCGGGGAGATGGGGGTAATTTTGTTTTGTTTTGCTTTCATTTACCGTGGTTTTGCTTTCATTTCATTTCATAAGGACCGTGGTTCGAATCCCGGTGCCGGACAATTCCCACCGGATTAAAAAAAAAAATCCGCGTATTGATGGAATTGCACAAACGGGCTTGGGGTGCGGCCTGACCCCGGCGACCATTGCCGGTAATGCACTCCCTCACCAGAGCAGGATTGGCCACCCTGGTGTAGTAACGGCCACAACCTCCCATGAATACGCCAACTAACCCTCGGCCCTCAGTCCCCAGCGGCTGCGAAGCAACTGACCACGGCGGCGGTCAGACCTGTGACGCAGCAGAGGGTGCTAAGAATCCCTGGATCCGGACAGGCTGCCAATGGAATCTGAACCTGGCAACGTTTAACGCGCGAACCTTATCTAGCGAAGCAAGTCTAGAGGTGTTGTTCGAGGAATTAGAGAGCATTAAATGGGATGTAATAGGGCTTAGCGAGGTTAGGAGGGCAGGCGAAGCCTCTACGGTGCTGAAAAATGTACACGTCCTATGTTGCCGTGGTCTAGAGGACAGAAGAGAACTGGGAGTGGGATTTCTAGTCAATAAAAGTATAGCTGGCAACATAGACGAATACTATAGCATTAACGAAAGGGCAGCAGGCCTTGTAATTAGGCTCAACAAGAGGTACAAGCTCAAGGTGGTGCAGGGCTACGCTCCCACATCCAGCCACGACGACCAAGTAGTGGAACGCTTCTATGAAGATGTGGAATCGGCAATGGCTAAAGTAAAAACACAGTATACCGTAGTTATGGGGGACTTCAATGATAAAGTAGGCAAGAATCAGGCTGGAGACAAGGCAGTTGGGAACTATGGTCTGGGCTGTAGAAATAGCAGGGGGGACCTACTAGTTGAGTTTGCAGAACGGAATAACCTACGCATAATGAATACCTTCTTCTGAAAACGGGAGAGTCGGAAGTGGACCTGGAGGACCCGAATGGGGAGCACAAAAATGAAATAGACCTCATATTATGCGATAACCCTGGCGTCGTGCAGGATGTGGAAGTGCTCGGAAGGGTAAGGTGTAGTGACCACCGTATGGTAAGATCTCGAATTAGGCTAGATTTGAGGAGGGACCGCAACAAGCTAGTACGAAAGAAGCCGATAAATGAGCTAACAGTAAGACGTAAAGTAGAAGAATTCAGGATCGCGCTGCAGAACCGATATTCCGCCCTTAACGAGGAAGCCGAGCCTACGACACAGGAAGCCAGCGACAACCTTACACGCATTATCACGGAGTGTGCAGTAGAAGTCGGGGGCACTATGGCTAGACAGGATACTGGTAAACTCTCACAGGAGACGAAAGATCTAATCAGGAAGCGGCAAACCATGAGAATCTCCACCGCAGCTGACAGAATAGAACTAGCCGAGCTCTCGAAGTCAATCAATAAGCGTAAGACAGCTGACATACGGAAGTATAATATGGAGAGGATCGAATACGCTGTAAAGAACGGAGGTAGCCTGAAAGCAGTGAAGAGACGTCTTGGCGTGAGGAAAAATCAGATGTATGCACTTAAGGATAAGCAAGGCAATGTCATCACAAATAGGGACAAAATAGTCACAGTTGCCGAGGAGTTCTATAGGGATCTGTACAGTAGCCGGGACATACAGGATAATGCCAAACGAGACAGTAGTTCAGAGGAGATAGACATCCCACCAGTAACGACCGAAGAAGTAAGGAAGGCTTTGAAAGAAATGAAAGGGGCCAAAGCACCTGGTGAGGATCAGACAACAGCAGACCTCTTGAAGGATGGCGGAGGAATTGTACTTGAAAAACTGGCAAACCTGTATACGCAATGCCTAATGACCGCAATGGTACCGGAATCTCGGAAGAACGCGAACATCATCCTAATCCATAAGAAAGGCGACATGAAGGACTTGAAAAATTACAGGCCGATCAGCTTACTGTCAGTCGTCTACAAGGTATTTACCAAGGTAATAGCTAACCGAATCTCTGCAACCTTAGATTTCAGTCAACCTAAAGAACAAGCAGGGTTCCGTAAAGGTTATTCAACAATGGACCATATTCACACGATCAATCAGGTGATAGAGAAGTGCGCTGAGTATACTGAACCCCTATATATAGCCTTCATAGATTATGAGAAAGCATTTGACTCGGTCGAAACCCTAGCAGTCATTCAGGCATTACGGAACCAGGGGGTAGATGAGCATTATGTAAGAATACTAGAGGATATCTACAATGGGTCTACAGCTACCATCATCCTCCATAGGGAGAGCAGTAAAATACCTATAAGGAAGGGTGTTAGACAAGGAGACACAATCTCTCCAATGTTATTCACAGCATGCTTACAAGAAGTATTCAGAACGTTGGATTGGGAACAGGTGGGAGTAAGGGTTAATGGAGAATACCTCAGTAACCTCACATTTGCTGATGACGTTGCCTTGCTAAGTAACTCGGGTGACGAATTGCAAAGCATGCTTTCCGCACTGGGCGAACAGAGTAGAACCGTGGGCCTGAAAATTAATATGCAGAAAACTAAAGTAATGATCAATAACCTCGGGACAGCACAGCAGTTTGAGATAGGTGGCGAGGCAGTGGAAGTGGTAAGCGAATATATCTACTTAGGCCAAGTTGTGACCCCAAATCCCAACCATGAGGCAGAGATAATTAGAAGGATCAGAATGGGGTGGGGTGCATATGGCAGACATTCTCAGATAATGAATAGCAGCCTACCATTGTCGCTGAAAAAGAAAGTGTATGACAGCTGCATCTTACCCGTACTCACCTACGGGGCAGAAACTTGGAGGCTCACTAAGAGGGTTCAACTTAAATTGAGAACGACTCAGTGGGCAATGGAGCGGAAAATGATAGGTGTAACATTAAGGGACAAGAAGAGAGCGGAGTGGGTCAGGGAGCAAACTGGTGTTAAAGACATATTAGTAGAAATTAAGAAGAAGAAATGGACGTGGGCAGGGCATGTAATGCGAAGGAAAGATAACCGCTGGTCATTAAGGGTAACAGAGTGGATCCCTAGAGAAGGCAAGCGTTGCAGGGGGCGGCAAAAAGTTAGATGGGCAGATGAGATCAAGAAGTTTGCGGGGATAAATTGGTCACAGTTGGCTCAGGACCGAGGTAATTGGAGAATAATGGGAGAGGCCTTTGCCCTGCAGTGGGCGTAGATAGGCTGGTGATGATGATGATGATGACCCTAAAAGATCAACAAGGAAACATTTTGTTGTCAACAAGAATTTGCGGCACAGGATTGCCGCGTCTCAGGGACTGCGCGGGCCGGCCCGGGCCCGTGTAGGGCAATATGTAACGTGTCACCAATGTTGCAATGGTATTCTGCTGCTGGTCGCATGTGCAGAGTGCAAGTGTGAACGAAAGAAATGACACACTTCCGGCATCCGCCAGGCGATATGAAACTTGGACTTTTCCCTTCTCTTGTTGCGACTGTATAGGAGCATTTAGGCAGCAACATGCTGCGCTGCTTAACGGCGAAGGCCCACGTCCTGAACGTGACTCCTTGCTGCATTTCATATTTGGCTTAAAAAGGTCGCACATCTGGAAAGTGTAAATGAATAATTGACATGCGTTATACGCGGTAGTGGTTCAGTGGCTAAGCCGCTGGAAAGGATGCATTTCCGATCGCCACACCCTGCGGCCGTTTTTCTGATGAATATGAAAGACAAACACTACTCGACAACGTGTGGGTTGGAGCTATTTGGTACTGCATTATAAGATTTTCGATCGTCGAATATTTATGTCTCGGCCCTTTTGTCCTTATGTATCTGTCGCAAGCGCATGGCTTGGTCCTTTTCGTCCCCTGTCTAAATATGCGGCCCTTGAAAGCCGTATAAAACCGACTCGGTGTCAATATTTTGACGTTCGTTAAACATTCCCGGGTGATCACAATGTGCCGTCCTGCGCCTCACAACACACGCATAGCTGCGGAACATAAAAGACGTTGTTACTTCGTGGCAACTGTGTTTCCGCGGTAAAAGAAAAAAAAAAGGGCTCATCAGTTCAAATTATTCCGCGAGAGTTATTACATGAAATGTTGTGCTCTTCTCCGCTGCCTGAAAGCACCGAATTAGCACGGTAAGACGGGGTAGATTTTTCTCCTAATGTCCGTTCCTGTGCCCAAAATTTCACACACCCGAACTTTTTATCACTGCGTAAAATGCCTGGTATAGTGGGTAGTTTGTCACGACGCGTAGAGCGGGCAAATCTGTCCTATGACTTTTGTCTTATCTCGCTTATGAGCCGACAAATCTGGCCATTTCTCGTCTTACGCAGACGTCCGTAGTTTGTTACAAACCCCTTTAGTTTGTCAACGCAATACAGCTATCAAGATCATATTTCGTACTTTGTCGCTACAAAGCCACAAAAAGTGCTACATCTTCTATGGTATGTGATGAAGAACAACTTCGGCAGGCTATTTCGAAACTTTAAAAAATCCAAACGGACTCTTTTGTATTTCTTTTAAAATGAGAGCAAAATGTCTGACTTACCTGCAGTGCAGTGCATTTTTTTAAATTGAAGAATTTTAGTTAAACTTGGCACAGAAAATGATGGACAAATTATGCGAAAATGTGGAACTCCCTGTCTCGTTTAACCGGACCCGACATTCCGGGAATTTCGGAAAATGTGTCATGTGTGTAATTTTTTATTAGAGAGATTTTTTTCTGAAACAAAAATAAAACAAGATGACTCATTTAAATGTCTGCAAAGTTTCGACAGAAAAAAGAAAGCTGCGGTGATAGCTGCTATAGTTCGTGTTTTAAAGACGAAAAGTTTTGAATTTCTCATAATTCGTCCTACGCGTGTGTGACCCCAGCCGCCTTTGGAATTTTTTTCAGAAAGGGAAAGTATTTTTAATCTTCAAATTTAACTTTGTGTACCAGGAGCTATATAGAAGTTTTTCGCCAATATAAAAACTCCGGCCGGACACACCTGTACGATCTCCGCCTCTTGAAAACATCCCGAAGTAGACCCTAGACGACAAGGGCTAGGAGAGAATGTTTCTTGTGAATCTTCACTGCTTCGCCGGTTTTCCCTAATATCTGGCCCAATATTTTGAAGTTCTTTGACTCTGCACCACTGTTATTGGTAAAAAAGCCGTATTTTGAATTTTTGTTTGTATTTTGTTTTCACAGTCTCTTTCAACTACTAAAGATTTTTTCTCACTTCGCTGACAATTAACTCTTCGAACCGCTTCCGAACCGGTTTAAAGCCCCCGAACCGGTTCGCGAACCGGTTCCGCACGCGATTTTTGTGCACAACCCGTGTGAACGCAGTTGGGCTCACGGCAGGTGGCGCTTTCTCGTTACCGATTCAGTAAAGTTCTTTGCAGATGAATAAAAAAATCTTCCAGAATCACTCGGCGGTAAATTCTGCCGGATTTCAATTTACAGGAATACCTCCTAAGAGAGTTAACGCCGGGCCAGTTAGCAGTTGAGTGACTTTAATTGACGTGGAACCCCAAACCAAACTCTTCTATATATCAGAAACCGAGTGATTGGTTTTAAAATGTCCCCATTCAAAACCGTTCAAATTCCCCATTCCAATGTCTCCATGACCCCAGGGGTGGTGTCATCACGCTAACCCACGCAAAGTTTCCGGTAATAAAGTTCTCAATATCACACTCGGGTGTGATTGATGTATACACATAGTAGACTTCAGAATTCCGCATTTCGTTTGTACGGCAGAAACGCCGCCGCAGTCATTATTGTCCTCTTTCGAGTAACAGGTGTATGTTTTTTTGGGAAAGTGAAATCTATACATGACCTGTGTACAGCGGTTGGTTGATGGGAATCCCAATAGCCCTACAGTCCAAGCTCTTCCAATGAACCACTTCTGGTTTGATTTGGAGACGACGATATTATAATTTCAATAGAGACGTTTTGCAAAAGTTAAGCCTATACATGACCTATCTACAGTGGTTGATCCATGGGAATCGTTGCACTGTAATTCAAATTCTTCCAACGTGAACTGAATGCATCACTTCTTGCCAAGCTTGCAGACATCCTCATTACATTCACTGCCGTCTATCGCCAGAGTTTTGCTAGAGGAGAACCTGAGGGAAGCTCGAGTTCAACAAAGTTAAGCAGCCAAAAGCGTCGCCTAAGGAACACGGACCAGACGCGTACACCTTAGCTCTGATATAGGAAGAGCTGACTGAGAAGGCCCCCATGATGGCGGGCTGTCGTAATAGGACACAGAAAGCCGTAGAACTCTTCACAGGCTGACCTCTTCAATGTATTTAATTACCTTCCTTCTTTCGCTCACTCCTGGTGTTATGTTGCGAGCAATGCCTCTATTCCTGCCATCGGGGCTGTCAATTACTTTTACGGACGCAAGAAACCCGTGAAGAGTTTACTCGGGTGCTTCGACCAGTCTCGAAGCTCTTACTCAAGTACGGGGCTGAAATAAACATGCCTACATTAGGAACCCGAGCCGTTCAGATCAGTGCCCCTGCATATGGTGTTTAGTTTCGCCAGGGAAGAGGCAGAGCTGACGGCATATTTGTCTCTGATAGGTACCAGACGCTTCATAGTCTTCATATGGTCGGCTGTAATTGTCTTCAGCCTCAGTGACTCAAATTGTTTTGCTTCAAACGACTGCCGTTTAAGCGAAAAAAATGCTTGGCTTGTATTTGAAACGAGGATCGAGAAGCGAAAGCCACTCCAACCACGAACAATATACCATTTTGGCGGGCATGTTTATGCAAGTGGACGTTATTTATTCGAAACGGAGCTCGCATTCCTTCTTACGGCTTCAGAAATACGAGCGAGAAACCTCGGGGCCGACAACTTACCCCAGCTTGAATGCTACGGTCTAGTGCGTGAAGCATAATAAAAAAAAGTAACCTGTTGCATGTTGCCGGCCGTTCCAACCTGCGATGGTAGCGCCCCTCGTGGGGCGACCTGCTCCCACCAGGGAGTCAACGCGAGTCGCGTCGCTCGCGGTGGGAGGGCGGGACCATCAATATAAGCGCCGACCAGAGATGCTGAACGCGATAGACGCTATTCCTGGGACGACGGCCGTGCGCTCAGAGCTTCACCGTGCGGCGAAAGCGTCAATGCCTCCCCATAATGTCAGCTGCCGCGCAAACAACACTCGTCTCGCGTTTGTTCGAGCGGTTCCCCGATGGCGATAAGCGTCGACGACTTTATACCCCCTAATCCGCCAAGCGCGGCCTTTTGGTTTCTTGCTAACCAGATCTATGAAGCAAGGCAAGAAAGCAGCTAGTACTTCACTCTTCTATATGTATCAGTTAGAAGAAGAGATTATCGTAACTTTTTAGGTATCTCGAGATCGGAAAGCTAGCCAGGAATGACCTTTGTGAGGCATGCAAGGTGAAAAGTTACAACTTTCTATCTGTTTCGCATCTAATAATACAAGTAGATATCGATGGATGCTACATGCTTAAATTCTCACTGTTGTCCCCCTCTCCATGTCTCCTTTCCATTAGGGGGGGGGGGTGCAGTGTTATGTTCGTTGGAGCAGACGTCCGCCATTAGCTGTTTCTCGCTCGATGAGGTGTAATGTTTCGAAGACTGGGACCAACTGGTACCGCTGTACTATTCACTGTTCCAATCGCCATTTCCCACCCGGAAAAAATAAACTAGACCCCACCCCCCACCACCTAAAACAGTAATATAAAACAGTCGCTGTCTTGTAAGCGCACGCCAAATATACTTCACCGTTGTCCTCTCAAAACTTCACGTACCACTCACAGCGCGTCCCTTCCTGCTCCCCATCAGAGGCTTGGGATTACAGCGCCAGTAACCGGGAAATTTAGTTTTATTGTAGCGTAAGCTACACTGGCCGAGGTTGAGCAGTTTCGCGTGTGCCGTGAAGGGCCGTTCTGCGCAAGCGCGAGGGACATTAAATTGGGTTGGCTTGGCTTGGATTGGATTGGATTAGATTTGGATTGGATTGGATTAGATTCGATTAAAGTGGATTGCGTTGGATTGTGTTGCGTCATAGCCGCGGCAGACGCACTGGCGCCGGCGCGTGCCCAGGTGTGCGCCTCAATTGCGCAGTAGCCAAGTCTGACGCTGCACCGGAGCCGCTTGATAGCCGTTTTGCGTGGCTCGTGAAGGGCCGTGCTGAGCATGCGCGAGGAGCAGAGCCTGGACAGGATTGGACTGGACTGGACTGGAATGAATTGGACTGGATTGCTGAATCTTAGCTTACGCTACGTATATCCTTGCATAGCAGAGCTAAGCCACTACTAATTTTTCAGTTTTAGTTTTAGACCCGCATATGTATGCTGTTTTATGTAATCAATAAACACTATTATTATTATTATTGTATTACCTTCTGAATTTAATCGAAAACTCACATGTATAGAAAATGTCTCAAATGCACACTCCAACCATAGGCTCATTATACTTGGGGACTTCAACAACCCAAGATATATTCGCTGGAACAGCCTTTCCTTTGAGCACAAAAACCATTATGCAGCGCAGAAATGCAGCATATTATTAGATTTCCAGTCTTTAACCTCCATGCAGCACTTTTGCCGCATGGAAAACTCTTCTGATAATGTTCTAGATGTGTGCTTCTCGAACTTAAAAAACGTACAAGTGTGTGCCTCTGATATTTCTCTTGTACACCCTGACAAGTTTCACCCCCCTCTTATTGTCTCTGTCTCGGTCGCTACCCAGCATCGCAATGGCTGGTGTTGACGATTGTGAACTCCCGCGATATGCATTCAAACGTGGAGATTATGCTGCGCTGTACCACTTTTATTCATCCGCTGAATGGTCAAGTGTTTTTGATGTCAGTGATGTTGATGAACAGGTTCGACGTTCTACCGAAATTGTCAGGAGTGACATGGAAAAGTACATCCCTCTTTCTAAGCCTGTTCATTCTAACTTTCCCCACTGGTTCTCTAAAGAACTTCAAAGTTCGCTTAAACTTAAGGACGGCGCCCACAAATAGGCAAAGCGTTCTGGGCTAGACAAGTGGAAAGCAGAGTTTAGTCGGTATCGCTCACTTTGTAAAATCCTCTACCGGCGTGACCACCAGCTCTATATAGAGTCCTTGGAGGCTGCTGCGTCTCAGAAACCTGCCGACTTCTGGAGGTATGTACGCGGCCGTTCTAAGGCATCTAAAGAACACAGAAACCTGCTTAATTCCGATGGTGAACACGTTCAGGATGTTGCCACCAGCTTTGCTCAGTACTTTCACTCTGTCTTTCAACTGCCTGATGCTAACGATGAACGTCTATCTTTCAATAGAATGTCTAGTTTTAATACCTATTCGCATCGCCAAGGAAACAGGACGTTTAGCTGAAACCTAGAGATTGTAGACGTACTTCGCTACTCACGTAACTGCTGCTTCCTTATTTATAATGTTCAAATTACTCATCTACGCCCCTGCACACGCCTCTGACACGTTCTAAGTGGAACACCTCGAGGCGTTCACTCGGTCCTCTTCCACTCAGCTGGACCCCTCCGAGCTGCGATAGCGCCGGGGAAGCGTGCTCGTCGAGCGTTAGGAATGTCCTGGTTTAAATTCTTATTATGGACCAAATTTACCCAAGGTACTTTTGAACTTAATTAGTTTAGTTTTGTTTGTCGCTACACCGTCGGCATTCTGTCTGCAATCTCTCGGTTACGACGACGTAGTATATGCGGGTTTTCGAACTACCGAATCAACAGTTTCCGCATTAAAAACTTTCTGAAGTGTTCTAAGATACGTTCAACATATAAAAATTCAAACCAGCTGCCGTCAGATTTCCCGCTTTCCACGCAGCCAAGAGCCGCCATGGTTCCGTAGTTGATACGGGGTTGCACAGCTGTGCTTCTTGACACTGGCTCGATTGCGGCCGCGCGGCTGTTTGCCGGTGAAGGTGAGCAACGAATACGCTTGTGTGTCGACATTTCAGCGCAAGGGGGAGGAGAAGGAATACACGTCTTTTGTAGAGCATTCAGTCTTAGGAAAGAGTCCTTATTCCAGGACCCCTTGAGACCGTCCGGCTTCTTGGGCTCTCTGGACCAGCCAAAGCTGATAGTCAGGTTCCAAGCTAGACAGTGCTCTGGAGGGGGGCAGCGAAGATGGCGTAAGGGGGGGGGGGGGGGGGGGTCTGATTACATTCACACGTTACACGGTAGAGGGTGCTCGGAGCCTTACAGAAGCGGTATTGCGAATAGTAAAAGGTAGGGTCCGTAATGTGGTCTCTATAGTGCGGGTAGGGAGTGCTGTTTGAATGCCTAAAAAGTGGCGCTCTTCTTCCTTATTGTGAGGCTTTTGTGCGCAGGGGCGTATATATTTCGTTCCAGATGGTAATGGTGTGTGATTCCCTGGGACGACGACAGGGTACAGGTCTGACACTGCTCGCCGAACGCTTAGCTTGCCCGCTGGTCAACTCTCGGGCATGTTGGAGCCTAAATAATTTCGCAGCGCTCCAGTGCGCGCGTTTGGTAGCATAGGTTCCCGGCGCGAGATCGTAGTGCAGCATCGCTTAGCAACGCCGTTTAATTTGCGCTCCACTAGTTACTTCTCATGCCAGCGCGTCGCCCAGGCCGAGAGGCCAGTTCTTTCTTCTATACCCGCTCCAGTGGGGACTGTTCCTGCCCGGTGTACTTGGTCTCGTCTAGCGGAGCTTGTAGAGGCCGCGGCGTGTCCAATACTTTGGAACAGAGGTTACGAAGAGAACAAGCATGCCTTAAGCGATCCCTTTGAATCTGCTCGTTTCAGGTCGTACTCTTTCCAGACAGCTTCTCCTGATAGCAGTGCACGGTGACCTAAAAATGGCTCCATTTCATGAAGTGACTGGCGTTCCGAAGCAGGAGTGATAGAGCCTCACTTGCACGTGCAGCGCGTGCGTTTTCATACGAACCTTTTTTTTTATTACGTCATTTTGCCACAGGGCATATGTAACAAGGAAACAATGGACAAAACAGGACAGAAGTAAGACATAGGGGAGAAAAAACACAAAGATGCGGGGCTCTACAGGAAACTATAAAAACTTTTATTTATTTCCTCCTATCTGTACATATGCCATACTGATCAGCTAATGGGTTTGTCAACGACATAGGCGCAATTAGGCGAGAAATATAACAGACACGGCTCTTGTATACACCGGACAACTAACAGCTGAATACGCATTTTCTCTCGCCTGTAGGTTCTTCTAAGCCTTCCACCCCGAAACAAAACTATCCAAAGAGAAGGAAAAAGGCGGCGATGACAAATGCGTTTGCTGAATCAACACGCCCTAGTTTCCTTCCGAACCCCGGAAACTACGGCGTATCAAACTGACGTTTATCTCCTGCCATCGCTGAGCTGCCCCCCCCCCCCCCCCCCCCCCCCCCCCACCCCTTTCCCCGTTTCCCCGTGCTGTGGCCAGGTTCAGAAACGGTCCCGCAGCCATTGCTTTTCGTTACGTGTAGAAGAATGAGGACATGATGACCTCCGCGTCCGAGAACAATTCAGAAAAACTTCAGGTAGAAAGTGCGGCGTCACTGTACAAATCCCGGGCCATCTCCTCTAACGTTAAACACGGGGAGGGGCGAAGCACGCAGTGTATAAGTGCATTCTTGGCGCCTTGGCGTTTCCACCGGCGGAGATGAAACCGCCGGGTGGTGAGGTATACAGCTTTTCTGTAGAAGTCTCTTGTCGTTGAAGCACGAAGCTCTCTAGCGCGAGGCGTAAACGAGTGTCCCGGGTTTTTTTTTTTTTAGTACGCGTTACGAAGCGCTCCAGCACGAGGTGTAAACGAATGTCCCCGGTGTTTGTTGTTTATACGCGTTATGTTCTAGTGCAAGGCGGAAACAAGTGTCCCGATGTTTTAGTGCCGTGACTACATGAGACGACGATTACTTCGACAACAGGAAGCGCCAACACCCCCAGGCCCGAAGGAGCTTCGCCCTTAACACAAGACCTTTGATCGTTCGTATTTACAGAACTGCATTTGTCAAATAGCATGAGTTTTTCTGAACACACATTGAAAAGAGTGGCGAGGTGTGTTTAGGTTAAAACCAAGGTCACGGAGCAGTGTATATGTTCAATTTTCAATATTGTTTCCTCCCGCAGTAGCTACGAGTGCCTCTGATTATTTTTTCGAATTATTAAATTGCCGAAACAGCACCGATCTATTTTGCCTCAGAACAGTTACAGACCCAAAACTGGCACCCACACGCAGCAACAATCGCCCTCGCACTCCCCCTGCACCATGCACGGAGCAAAATGCTTTAAAATCTCCGCCGTGACTGGTGGACACCGTCACGTGGAATTGTTGATTTATTCGCTCTCGCAGTGCGAATAGATTGCCGCCATTTTAGCTTTCCTTGGTAAAATGACCGTGCTCGGTAAGCGGTGGTCCCGGATTCAAATCCCGGATAAGCTTGCTAGGTGCTGGACCCGGGTTCGAATAATGCTGGATCAGGATGAATATTTCTTTTACTGCAAAGACATCCGCAAGCTGTTGCCGTTTATCGGCATGTGAGGTGGATGTCAAATTTTTCTTTTTTTTTTTTTCGGAAACTTGCTCTTCGCTGAAGTCTCCCCGTGAGGTGGATGACCAGCGCTACTGAAGCATCGTAACTGTGCTATTCTTTTTAAACCACTTTTGGCGACGCATAACTTTCAGGCTGCAATAAAATGTATATTTTTTAATGTTTCAGTCATTCGGTGAAGTCATGGCAGGTTGACTTCCGTGTTGCGATTTTCTTGATGTTCCGGTTCTGGGGTTTTCTTTTCTTTTCTTTTTTTTCCCCCTTAGCCTTCGGAAAGGTTGGGCGCAGAATACGGGCCCACCACTGTACGCAGGTGGCGCAGCACGGTCATGTCGCGTTGCGCATTCTTGACCCTCACCTTCGCCCAACTGCCGCTCGCACGGATAGAGCGAGGAGCGCGCGAAGCGAGGTCGTTATTTATCGCCTTATCTGCCGGACTGGTCAAACCGCTCGGATGGGTAATCCGAATCCAATCACGGTCGCGCGCGCGCGCGCTGCCCCGCGGAGTTAGCGATCGCGTTTTGTTATGACGCTCATTATTCGTCAGGAGGTTATTGCGGCACACACGGCCCGAGTCCCCGTTGCAGGCCGCCATCTTCGCGCCCGGAAAGAGAGGAAAAAAAGCTGCTCTCTGAATGGCGAGGGGGAAAGGGGGAGGGGGAAGAGTGCGCGCCTCTCGGTTGATGCGAGGTGAGACGCTCGGGCCGATCGCGGATCAACGGCGCAGCAACGGAAAGCGCGCTGCATGCATGCACGCATGCACGCGCGCGCAGGATGGGGGGGGGACTCGGTCTCCTTAATGGCGCCACTTAGCGCGCAAGTTGCTGCCGCCGATTTCGCGCCGTTTCGAAATGGCGATGGGGCGACTGTTGTGCACGGCCGATCGAGCCGTGACTCGCGGAGAAGCGGCTCTCGCAGCGGCCCCAACAGTGTGATGATGGGCCCGACGTGACGCTTTTGTGTAGCTAACGTGTTGCGGGCCTGGATAACTTGCGGCGGCGCCGCCATTGGCACGCACTCGTCCAGAATGCACGGGGACAGCGCAACATGATGCGCCGCGAGCGGCTTATCGCGATGGGCGCTCGGGAGGCGAAGCACGGGATGCCACTATACTGACAATGCCTTCGATACGCGCCGCGGCGTGTTCGCGCGGCGCGATGATTACACATGCGCGAAGGGGAGCGTGCTTGACGTTGTGTCACGTAGCGCTACTTTTGCGCCGCTTTGCCTCACGGCGATGATGCGCGAAAAACGGCGTTTCGTTAGCGCCTCGTTCGTCCCGGCCGCGCAAAAATTACTCTTTCGAATGTGGGTTATTGCCGCGTTCCTGCGCTAAGGGATGGCAATAATCGCCGTTGTCCGCAGCGCTGCTCGCCTCGGCGGCCACTTCGCCCCATAGTAGGGCGCCCGTCGGAGGAGGAAAGCGCTGTGGCGTGCTACTGCTCAACAGCGCTTCTGCGCGGAACTTTTCACACGCGTCAAGTCGTTGAAATGCGTCCATTTGCCGATGCCATGCGGTTGCGTTTCCCAAATTAGGATCACCGAGTGCTCGATTAGGTTTGGCAGCAGACTAGATGCCTTTTGTATTCCAGCACAGGGATGTGCCTACACGGCCGCCTATCTTTTAAATCATGCCACGTCCAGACCACGTCCAGGTATCTTTTAAATCATGCAATATGTCCATCTGTGAGCGTCAAGTCCAGCTCGGTGTCATAAAACTTGCCAGTGGGCAGACAAAAACGGTTTTAAACTTAACCCAGAAAAAAGCACCCGTGTTGTCTTCTCCAGGAAGCGTGGGATCAATGCGGACCCAGACATTACCCTTAATGGCGTATCGATTCCTGTGAGGAAGGAACACAAGTTTTTAGGTGTGGTGTTGGATGAAAAGCTTACGTTCATCCCTCACATTAAACAATTGAAACATAAATGTCTAAAGGCTCTCAACATTCTTAAAATCTTGTCCCACCAGTACTATGGAACGGACAAGCAACTCCTGTTACGTATTTTCACAAGCCTAGTGGGGTCTAGATTTGACTATGTGAGTGTTGTGTATGGGTCAGCCACGAAAACAGCACTTAAAATGCTCGACCCAGTGCTGCACTTGGGGCTTCGCCTCCTTGTGGCGCATTCCGTACGAGCCCTGTACAGAGTCTTTACGCAGAGAGAACCCGCCGCGGTGGCTCAGTGGCTAAAGCGTGAACCGCATGGAGCGTTTTCTGCTCGCGAAAACGGGCCGCACACGCCACAGGCGCGCTGACGCTGCCGCGTAACCACCCACACGCTGCGCGCGCCGCGGCCGGCGGAAGCAACATGGCGGCGGCTTCGGCAGCGAAGCGGTGTCGGGAGCTCGAGCGACCGCTTCAAAGCGCTCTCTAAAATGCCGCTCAAGGCACGAACGAAGTTGCTTGCGCGGCAAAGGAGCTTATAATGTGGGTGAAAACGGTACTATAAAACATCATCCGCGCCGCTAGTGAAAGCGCCCATTCAATATCTGCTGGGGTGGTAAGCCTAAACATCCCCGGCGGAGCCAGCCGGTTGTCTCGAACGCTTCGAAACCGCTGCCATGAGCCGCGCGCCTCCCGATTGGCGCAAGTCGCCGGGCTCCTCCGACTGCCGCGCGCGACGCGCGTCAAAATCTATCCAAGGCAGATGCTGCCGCGGGCGCGGAATCGTCGACGCGGGCGTCGAAAAAACGCACGCGCAACGCCGACGCGAGCGAATCGCGTGAAAAAACGCTCCATGCGGTTCGGCCTTAAGGCGTTGCGCTGCTGAGCACGAGGTCGCGGGTTCGATTCCCGGCCGCGGCGGCCGCTTTTCTGATGGAGGCGAAAAGCAAAAACGCCCGTGTGTACGAGATTTCGGCGCACGATAAAGATTCCCAGGTGGTCAAAATTAATCCGGAGCCCTCCACTACGGCGCGCCTCATCGCCTGCGTAGCGTCGGCGCGTTAAAACCGTCAATCAATCAATCAATTTACGCAGAGTGTGACAAATGGTGCTTATCACACCAGCGAACCTATGTTGACTTGTTATATGCCCATAAATTTCATCAATGAACAACCATCCTTTTAAACCGGTTTTTAATGATACATCCACATCACAGCTATTTTTGAATCGCCCATCCATTCCTGTTTCCTTCTCGCAGAGAGTGAGGGACGAGGTCACTATTCATGAGGTCTCCTTTTTAGACACATTCAAGTCATCTCACACTGATGTTGTAGCACCATGGAATCTTCGTCCTGTTGCATGTGACTTGTCTTTCTTAAAATACAATAAGAACAGGACACCAAGCAGTGGGATTTTGCAGCATTTCATGTATGTGCAGGATAAATACAGGGCTGCAGAGGTTTTCAGTGATGCATCGAAAACGTTCACTGCAGTGTCTTGTGCTGCGCATGGTCCCAATTTTGAAGCATATAGAACAATGAATGTAAAGACAAGTATTTTTACGGCAGAAGCATACGTCATTTTTTTGGTTGTAAGTCACCACATAGTTGAACATCATATTAAAGCAAAGCTTTTTACCTGTATACCCCCCAAGGGTTCTTTCGCGACCGTTGGTGTCACCAGAAAACTCCAGCGAACAACAAAAGAATTTACTGGCACCGCCGGGAATCGAACCTGGAACTAATACACTAACAAAGCGAAAGCCCGTTGTCTTACCGATTTAGCTACGAGCCCACGAGAAGACTGCAAAGATGTGCTTGGTGTACTCACCAAGCACATCTACGGGTTTACCCCCTGCGTTCTCGCTGAATGCCACGTGAAAGTGTCACGCGACCACTCACGCCCGTCTAGCGGCCCTGTGCGCACCTTGCTCATGTGCTAAGAGTTACAAAAATTAAAGGAAGCTCACACCAATGCATGGCATCTCACTTCTAGTACGCCATTGTGCTAAAGCCTGTGGCCTCCAGTGTTCATGTAAACAATCACAGCTCCTTGTCGTCCGCCCTCACGCCAAACCAAGGAATACATTCAAATACTCCTTGATGGCCAGGCCATAACTCCAAGCCCCAGCATCAAGGTCCTGGGCCTACATCTCGAAGCTAACACCAAGAGTGACGTCTCCTTGCAGCGCCTCAAAAACAGCATTAATCAAATCATACACATGATCAGGCGAGTTGCCACCAAGAAGTGAGGCCTAAAGGAATCCGGTACCTTTCGATTAATTGAAGCTTTTGTCCTCTCGAGAGTTAATTACGTCAACCCGTCAACAAACGTCAATACGTCAACAAACGTCAATACGTCAACAAACTACCCCACGGCTCATACAATCCAGGTCCCTCCACACCCGACGTGTCTTTCCTTAGTGCACCCGAATCGCTACGACGCTTAATGCAAATTTTGCTCAGAAGTAGGAACACTCCGCCACATAAGCGGGGTGTGCGACTTTAGCCCTGAGCACCCTCCTCTCTTTCTGTCAACTACCCAATAAAAGCAATGGGAGATGGTGCTGTCCAGCCCCTCTCCGCCTACCCAGCTTCAGCTGGTGGACAGGCGGCGAGCACTGCCTATGAGCTCCAGTGGAGAAGGAACCACTTCCTTGGGCCGCACTCTGGGCCGTTCAGAAATCTGAAAAGAAGTATTTCTTCCTCCTCATCCTGCTCCTCCTTCCATCTATGCCGCCAATCTCGTCGCCTCCGTCCGCGGTGGCAGAAAAGGAGAACTCAGATCGTCTAACGCAGGGTTTGAGCTTCCTTTAATTTTGTCAAAAAAGTTTCCACTCATGTGCTACACCAATACAACTCAAACCAACCACCGTTAATACATCATGCATTGATTTATTAGTTACCAAGAATATCTCTTTAAAGGAACAACGGGTGTGGTTAAGTGCATTTCACTTTTCTCTGGCTTCACTATTTGTAGAGCGACGTGAGGGAATTTAAGTGACGCCTCATAGGTCATCGTTGTGAATGCCGTTTACAGCTTTGCTTTTCAACCACATTCACATGGTGGATTGGCCTGAATTTTTTTCCTAAATCCATCATCTATACAGATTCGCTGAGTGTCGTCCGTGCATTATCATCCGGAGAGTCCTCGAAAAACCATGTTTAACCTTGTCTTGATATCAATTGTGCTGGCATATTCTTCAAACCTTGAGCTGATTGTGTGTTGGGTGCCAGGCCACGCTGGCATCGGCGGAAATGAACTGGCGGATGAAATGGCCGCCAATGCTGCACTCCTAAACACAGTAGACATAACAACACTACCTTACACAGACCTCAAGCCACACATCAGACAGCAACTCCGTAAAACTTGGCAAGCAGACTGGAGCGAACAGACAGACAGCAAACTACACATAATAAAACCACACTTGGGGCAATACACTACTGACTCACACCACAGGCACATTGAAGTTACCTTAGCTAGATTACGGATAGGCCATACACATTTAACGCACTCACACCTGCTCAAAGGATCTCCAGGACCCCTGTGTAGCAGGTGTGGGGAAGGCCTATCCGTGGTCCACATGACACAACACGACACAAACACTTCAGACAACAAACAACATATTCCCCTATACCCATCGTTGGTTCTGGGTGACGATGCCATGGTTTCTGTAGAACGCGTGTTTAAGTATTTGTCAGACGTTAAGTTTTTAAACCTCATTTTCTATCATGCATAACCAAATCTGGCCCTATACACCAGCCATCACCATTCTCTTTCGTTGATTTTTCTATGTCCAGTTTGCACGTTTTTACACCTACCTTTTTGTGGTAATCATTTCTCTTCATTAAATAACTTCTTCTCTGGCGCTCTTTGCCCTCGTTGGCCTTGCGCCATTAAACGCCAACCATCATCATCGATATCTGATATATTAGTTTTAAGGAACCCCATAGGCGTTTACATACGATCAATAGTCTTAGAATAATGAGGGCCAATACATAAGCGATCCTTACAGACCGAGCTTTCCTCGAGGTTTTAATGTTTTTTTATAACGACGTATATTATACGGAGTTTATTTAAGGGGTAGTGTACCACTGGGATGGGTCAGAGAAGTGATAACGAGTTTAGCGCGAAGTCAGAGAGTACGCCGTCAGTGACATGCATTTCGAAGTATTTTAATAAATACTGATGTTGCCCTACGCTGGGCAACAATGCATAATTTCATCGGTCTTTGCTGTTTCGGCAATCAGCATCTTTGCTCCTACACTGCAACCAAGACGTATGCACTCCTCCAGTGGCGATTGTAGCAAGAAAGTTTTAACTTACCATTGCGCCCTGGGAGTATAAACCAGCAGCAGAGATACTGCAAGCGCGATATTAAGACGTCAAGAGAAGATAACGATAGATGTAGGCGATACTGTTCGTGCGTTATTTATTTATTTATTTATTTATTTATTTATTTATTTATTTAAACTGTTCATTTACAACCGTGAAACTCATGTCATCTCTTGCAAGCCACTGGTAATTTAAGAGCACATGGCGTTGTAGATTCCCCTGTAAAGCTGAATTAGAAAACAATAGCCCTCTCGAAATCGGCGGATTGGCGAACACGCGAAGTCCTACCGCATTCTACATGCCATTTGGAAATAAAGGCAAGCGTGCTAGAACCCCCTCCGTTGTGCTCCATGGCAAAGAAATAAAAACCGACGTATGTGTGTCTTGAATACTTTCAAGGGTCCCTAAATAGGGTTGCGAAGGGTATAATGCCTGGAGCTTTCGCCCTTTCCTCGAGCCTTAAGGCGCTGTAGATTCTACAAGCTGGTAAGCTCGGTGCAATACAACTTAGAGGCACTTGTCCGGGCCCGTGCGCTCCGGGGTATGTGGAGCCGTTGGCTCCGCTCGGCAGATCGTCCGGCTGATGATTTTTAGCAGCCGGCGTGCATGCTCCTCCTACTGCTGGCTGCATGGCGCTACTTTTCGCGTCGGCCGTGCTACCGACAGCACGTCAGTTCTAGCATAGGAGAAACAAGCACTGGAAAGCCAGATAGGGGGACCGCAAACACAACATGCTCCCTCAAGACCACGATTGAAGAGTTCCACCTACGAGGGCCCGCTTGCGTTTCTTGCATGCGGCGCCGTCGCAGTAATTTGGTCACCGCTATATGAAGCAGTGCCAAAAATGATCCCCAGCGCAATCTTTCGCCGCACTATCGCCCCCCTTTCACCCATTTACAAACTATCTTCAACAATAGGCCTGCTCTGGCAGGCTGGGACAAGTTTTAGCTGCTGGGGTGTATCCCGATTCGTGCGCGGTCCTTTTCCACCGTGCAGGCAGATGCTTGCCACGGTCGTGCGTGTAGCGTCTGTGCCTGTAGAAGAAGCGTTTCAGCGCTATTCATATCTTTTAAACGGCGCACTATATCAACAAACTCAGCTGAGCTCGTGTGACGTATGGCGACGGTCGACATTCGTCCCTACAAAGATACGCCGTGCCGGAGTGTCCCTCTCGTAGATGCCGCCTGGACCGCCGAAACCCCCGGCGGCTTCTCCAAGAGCCGTAAACGAACCAGTCAATAGCGGCGCTGCATATAGTCTTCAGTGCCGGCTGCGTCATAGAGTCTACGTCACAGGCAATAAGGTACGACAATGCTCAGTTTAATGGTGACGAGCACTCACACGTAAACAAGGAAAAAAAGAGCCCTTATCTTCCGATAGCGCGCTTGAAATCGCGACCAATTTAGCGCCCCTTTGATGGACTTTGCTACCGCCATGAAGATAACGCCTTCACTAAGCAGAGAACCCTGATCAAGCGAATTCGAAGTTACTTTCTATCATTGCTTTTAATTAATCATTAGAGCTCATTACGTAAGAACTTGTGTGTTGCTCTGCACACCAGGTGTACGCAATTTCCATCAGCCGTGCAAGATTGCCTCACAGTGACAGATTTCCTAACCATCTGCGAAATTATGAAGTATTTAAAGCGACAATAGGAACACAGAAAAGACAGGCGACAGGCAAAGCGCTGACTTCCATCTGAAACTATTGCGAAACAGTTGCACCTTATATAGCTAACCAGCATGAAAAAATATACGATATAAATCATGCTCTGCAAAATCTCGAAGGCGTCGAACACTTCGCTGAATCTATACAGGTACCACGTTTTAACATTTTATTCGTGTTGTATCCGACGTACAGCATTTCTTAGATGGGGAATAAATCTCGTTTTGGAGCAAGGTAATGGAAGCCTCACCCACTGCAGTGGCTCGGTGGCTAAGGCATTGTGCAGCCGAGCGCACGGACGCGGGTTCGAATCCCGGTGGCGGGGGCCGATGTTCTGATGGAGGCTAAAAGCCAAAGAGCGCGTGTGTCCTAGTTTCGGCGCACGTTAAAGATCCCCAGGTGGTCAAAATTAACCCGGAGACCTCCACTACGGCGCGCCTCATCGCCTTTGTAGCGTCGACGCGTTAAAACCTCATAATTATAATCAATCGTAACGGAAGCCTCGCTGATGCACTTGATTCCCAACCAGGAAGCCTCTGATGCAGACGTATTTTTATATTCTCTAGGGAGGGAAGTGGTCTATCGAACAATTGCTCTTTGTGGGGGGAAGCGGCATCCGGAATCCACAAAACTTTTGTCGCAGAATGTGATGCGTGCATGGCTGGAGAGAGACATTGGTCAGTACGTGCACACGTTGTATTATACGAGTTCCCGTCAATTTTCTTCCTCTGGACACTTCCTGAAGAAATCCGGTATTGCTTCCATCCATCAAGGAGCGTGCGCTAAAGCAAGAGCTTGAAAGGCGGTTTTGGCTGCAGGGTTAAATTTGTTCGGGGTTAACAATTGCGACAATGGCGCCGTCGCATAGGAAGCTCCGCACGCGTCCAGCGTGCCCTTTGATAGGCAAAATTCCTGGAAAAAGCGCACCCAATTTTGCCAGTGTTTTCCGCAGGGCAGCTAGAGTCCAGCGTAATACCTTTCGAGACTGGGGGTCGTCGGAGACTGCAGCGTTTACTGTGGCAGGCGAAGAATTGAACTGGTCGTGGTGGTTCTCGTGGGGACCTACCCCTGTTAGGTTGGTGTCTGACGCTCTAACTCGGTAGTCATGTGCCACCCCCGAGCGACGTTGTCTATATAAACGAAATCTCATGAGGCAGAGTTCAGAAATACCTGAGTGCGTTGTGGTGTTCCGGAGGTGTGTAGTCGTCACATGATGGCGGAGTGGAAAGCCGTTGCTGCCGCCGTCGTTTCATGTCAGAGTAAATGTTTTCGGTGAATAAACGTTATCTGACAAAGAAACTCCTTCCGATGTTGTTTAATCTTTTTCCTGGGTGTGCTTCCATCAGCACTTTCACCACAGTTGCGTGAGTGACGGTGTCAAACCATTCTAAAGATAAACTGTGACGATCGTACTGGACGCCCCTAGATTGATCCATCGCAAAAAACACCGCACGAGGAACGAGCTGTCGTGTATTCTCAAGCTCCATTTTAATGCCTTCAATCCTTCTGTCATAGACGAAGGTACAGGTCGTTCTGAAGATTGTATTCCAGACTGGGCGCCACCACCTGTTCTGTCAGTCTGGAGATGTAAGATTGGAGATCGGGAGGGTATCGCCATCTACGAGGGATCTTTCCTAGGTATGTATCTCGCCGTAACCGCAGCATGTTTAGGGACGGTGGAACCACCCTGCGTGTCCGAATCTCGTTCAGGTTCCACAGAAGCTCCTCCCGCTGTGTGTGGCGCGGCTAGGTTTTGAAGCATCACCCCCGTTCCGCTGTCTTTCCTTGGCGAGTCCTGGCGAGAGCCTATTCGGGAGCCGCGCTGAGCTCAGCCATCATGAAGGGGCTGCGATAGCCTGTGACTCGCCCATCGAGTCAGCTGTGTAGATGGGTACTGTGAGAGGTATCGCCTGCTGGGGAATGAAGACGGGAACAGCCTCAGTCTCAAACTGGCCGTGATTTATATGGGTGGGAAACGTTAGGTCTTGCATAATGCCATTCAGCTGACCGCGCCCGCAACAGCAACGGAAAGTCAACCATAGCTTTACAGCCCCGGTTGTCTCCAAGGAATGAATTGCAGTGCTATTCCCCATGCTTCCGTCGTATACTCTGGGTAACGTCGAATACTAGCAGTTCGTCGTCGGTTGAGCAGCAGTTTGGTAGGTAAGGCAGCCATCCTCATACTTCTCAAATTCTTCCCGGTCCTTCTACAGGTGGACGACGTGACGATCTGACCTTAGAGACCTTATGTCGTCGGTCGTCGGACGGAGTTCTGGGAGTGTGGGCTGGCTAAGCAGATCCCCGGATCGTTTCCATGCTGCATACTGCACTTGTTTCTTCCGCTTTGTGTAAGTATCATGAGGTTTCATTCAGATGTAGTGATGTTCCCTGCTCTGAGGCCTTAGTTTGTGAAACCACCGGGCCACACCACAGGCCGTTTCCCACGTCAAGTGTGGGATAATGTCGCGTTGTCCTCTCTTTTCGACCCTACATATACATTTATCCAGGTCATTCGCCTTCGGAAGTTCTGCCGCATGAGCCTCTTCGAGCAATTACTTCCGCCGGTCACGTGTTACCCGGCACCCCCGAGCCTTGTGTTCGGCATTAAAGTATCCGACAAACATGGTATCAACACCTTTCAATACTTTCGAGGCCTGAGAGAGAGAGAGATAAAACATTTATTATCATGTCCAGCAGTAGTGGGGTGGGGAAAGAAGGGATGGGGCGGCGAGGTGTGTGGTGGACCTCCCCGCTACTTCGAGGCCTGAAGACTGCCGCCGTGACGTCACAACGCGGAGGCGGCGTCAGCACCCGTGGCCGCTGAGGAGTGCATTTAGCATGCACTGGAATTAATGAACAGGCTATCCCCGTAGCTAAATAGAAGGCATACAGCTGGAACTATGGAATGAGAAGTAAACCTCACACATTCTAACATTTTCCTTCTTTCCAGCCGCCAAGAATAAATGCTCGCTCAAAACGAATAACAAGCGCTTGAAAGCGTCGTTTGTCGAACTTCTAGCACATTTCCAGTGCGGTAGGAAACAGGAACAGACATATGATGCCCGAAGGTCATTTTTCTTTATTGATTCTTAGTTATCTGACAAATAGGCAACAGAAATTTCGGTCTAATTAATACATGGGACAAAAACAGTTTGAACGTATAGTCATAGTCGCATCTCGGAAAGAATTGCCGACACGTAAGCATTCAAGTGTGCTAAATTGAACAGAAAGGACTTGTAGAAGCGCGTTAACATTCGTTGTTTAGCAAAAATTAAGGGGTAACTCTCTTAGGGCGATAACACCTATGCCAAACATTATCCTTTCTTAGTTTGAGTTTGAGTTTGTTTATTTCGTCGACATGGTACATAAAAATAGGCAATAAGGTGTTGTCCAATAGCCGAAGCTAGTGGTGGCCCATATTCAAATGCGTTGGCAGCAAAAAATACAAGTCAGTTGCGATTGCCAGCTGTCAGGTAGGTATGGTCAGGTAGTAAATGCCACTGCCAAATGGTATGTAGGCCGTAAGACATTGTGCACGCTTTATAAACGAGATCGAATGACTGAGAGCGTTTTCCTAAAGAAATTTATTTACATCGCAAACAAAGGCGCTTTCGGAGCTATGTTTTGCCTAGGGTTTGCAACTTTGTGCTGTGTTTTTTTAGTTCGAGCGAGTTTGAAAATCTCCTCATGCGTCTTACTACAAAACTGGCTCGGTAGTGTGTCCGTCGTAGTATGTGTCATAGTCTTCATGTGCCATAGTAGCCGTCGTATGTGTCGTAATAAAGCCGCCTTATATAAAAATATGGAGGCCGTAGTTTCTTTTTAATTTATGTTATGAGTTTTTTTCCATACGCTGAAAATCGTTGGCCTTCGCCCTGCCTGTCACCGCAAAAAAACTTTCTGGATACTAGCGATAGACAGTTTCGACGTAAAAACAAATGGCAAAGAATCAACGCGAACCATTCTTGTGAACGCGCGCCCTCCAGTTGGTCACGGACTTGGATGGACACGGTGATTTTAGGAAAACTTTCACTGGTACGCTGCGCTGAAGCCGGATTATAGTCCTTGTAGGCGTCTGTCTTTAAGATATGCACTCCTCAAACTAGGTCCCAGCGGATAACAACTATTTAAAAGTTGGTAATTTTTATTATTAAAATTTATTAAAAGTTATTATTCATTTTTATCACATTAGTAAAATGATAAGCAGTTATGGCATCAGGGCAAATGTGCAGAGCTTTATTGAAAGTTATCTTCGGAATCCTAAGCATTATGTAATGCTTTGTTAATATGCATCAGAATATTATAGTATTAGAAAAGGTGTCCCACAAGGTTCCATTTTAGGACCTCTTCTCTTTTTTCAGTATTTAAATGATATATGCAACATACCGCAAACGCAAGATATTGTACTATATGCAGACGATACTAACGTGTTTTTCACTGGGGCAACATGGCGTATCTTGAAATGGTAGCGACTGATTGGCTGAAGGAACTCGCCGCTTGGCTTTCGACAAATAATCTGGAATTAAATACAAAAAAAACCTAGAAGGTAATTTTCAGCGCTATAAACGCTCCTCTCGATAAGTATCTTAAACTCTATTTTTTAAACAAAGTTCTTCAATCTGCGAACAGTATAAAATTGCTTGGTGTATATTTTGACGAATTTCTTGCATGGAACGAACATACAAATCAACTGTTACTAAAGCTATCAAAGCTTACCGGTGCAGTGTGGAAACTCCGTGATAAAATTCCCAGAAGTTTCAGATCAACCGTGAAGTAAACAATGATTGAATCACAATTAAATTACTGCCTCTTTTTATTGGCTCAACAAATCTGTCTAACATTTTCAATTTAACTATAATACAGACAAGAGCTGTTCGTACTCAAAAAAATGCAGGATACCGACAGAGTACACGACAGTTTATAGAAGCATGTAAAATACTAAATATCCCTTAACTACGTATGTACAAGCTTGCATGATATCGTTACGAGGCGATGATGCCGTAGAAAAATGTGTTTGCTATATTCAAGATGCAAGGCTAAAGTGGGGGCTAGTTGGTTCTGCATCTTCTTGAACCGCGCTGTTTTAAAACAGGACAAGGAAAGAGCACGCAGGACGAGACGAAGCGCGCTTCGGCAGCTGCTGGCGATGATTCGTGAACCAGCCATACGGGCGGGTTGGCCAGTGGTTGCACCAATTTCTCATTACATTCACGCTTCGTCTCGTCCTGTGTGCTCTTTCCTTGTCCTGTTTTAAAACAGCGCGGTTCAAGAAGATTCAAGATGCAAGAGGCTGGGTGCCGCTAGTGCACACTGGGGGATGCGCAACCATCACACCTCGTCCTCCTCTTCGGCGAGAACTCCTCGCGCAATCCCCGTTATGGGGGATTGGCCCCGTGGCCAATCCCCCCATAACCACATAGTTTGTTAGTCGCCTGTCCGTGCCTCGTGTCAATATGGATAAATGGAAATGCGCACAAGTAGCCAGGAATTTTAAGAAACCCATTTTTTAATTAATGATAGTTTTCAATAAGAAAAATAAACTACAGGTTTCCCCGCATTAGAACAAACTATGACTTTAAGAGTATGTGATATCATCCCTAATTTCCTAAATGAAAATGGAAATAATGCTAATATTATCGAAACGGGTCCTCCGGAATCATCTAGGCGAATATTAGGAAAATATTGTTTGCCAAAAGCTGTGTTTTGACATCGTTTATTACAAGAAAATTGGCATCCTTTGTCGTTTTTGTACTTTCTTCCTGTGTATAAATAATTTCCTTTGTGAATTTTGGTGCTCTGTAAAATTTAAGCATGGTAAGAATGTTGTTGTGTGATGATACATTGTGCCATGTCCACACTATTATGCACAGGGATGCGAGTTTCTCTAAATTTATTGTGTGTTTGCTCGGTTACCAGTTGTAACAAATTCTTTTTTCTGACATCTTGTAACTTTGTGCTGAACAGGTTGCAGGGTGCGGGGTCCTAGTCAGGTACTTACATGTACCTTTTCTTCTTGTACCCTTAGTTTTTCTTTCTGAAAAACTAAAAACTCAATAAATAAGAAAAGATTCCTTTGCATTGCATTGTTTATTAGCCCAGCGAGAACTCCCCCTGCCACCGATATCGGCAGGGGAGGTGCGCAGGATTCCTGTTGATATTGTGCACGCAACCCAGCTAGCCTATTGAACTCACTAGCAAAGGAGTTGTGAAGATTCGGCCAGAGCACGCGGAGGAATATATTGCCAATCCCATTCGGTGTGAATCAGCTAACATTCTGGGTTTTCGAATCTTGAGGAAGTCACGCATGCTTCTAATCACCTTTAATATGCCACGTCCCCCAAAAGACTGTCCTTGGACTACGAAGTTGTTCCTGTGTATCAGCATCGACCTAGGGTCATGGCATTAGCGTCTCGACTGGGGCCAGTTGGTTCATTCTGAACTTAAACAACAGCGCAAATGACAAGGACTAAGAAAGAAGCACAGACTAGCCCTTGTCATTTGCGCTGTTGTTTAAGTTTAGGTCCTACATTCTTACGATGTCACGCACTGGGTCACATGGCCAAATTCTGCCCTTCAAGGGCTGTTTGTGGTCACTGCGGTCGCACGCAGAAGGAATATAGTCAGTGTGAAAAGACCCCATTCTGCGCAGCATGCCAAGTGGTGGGTCACATTTCGCTGGATACTATCTGCCCAACCAGAGCCTGGAAAGCCGAAACTTCGTCAGCATCCCCCCCCCCCCCCCAAAAAAAAAAAAAAGAAAAACCCTAGTGCTGAAACTGAGTCCGGAGAGCTGGCGCCAGCCTTAGCAAAGAATGCAGGAACCCCCTCATGACATATTCGCAGGTAACGGTGTTGAACACGGCTGTAAACAACAGGATAGAGGATAGAGCACATGTGTGGAGCAAGTCCAGGTTATTTCTGCAGACGTCCTGAGCAAGCTCCAAAAACAAATGGAAATTCATGCAGCAAAAATTCCAATCAATGCAATAACAGATCATGTCTTGGATGCAGGCCTCTCGCGGACACAGCGAGCAGCCGGCAATCAACCCAGTGCCAATCTCAAAGGCTAGAACTGCAACTGGATTACCTACCCCAAAGAAACCTCCCTTAAACTCCCTAGAGAGCCCCTTGCAATCGAACGCTACATCGCAACGGAGTATGCTATCGCATGTAAAGCAGGGATCCAAAACGCAGTTACCCAAGACGCAGGACGAGCCCCAAAACTCACCTTGCCCCCTTGAACAACGCAACTCCGTTTCAACGGACCAGTCACTGGATAAAATCATGCAGTTGCTCGAGAAAATGAACTCCCGTATGGAGGCAATTGAGCGGGCTATAGCAAAACAGGACGAATTAATTACGCAGCACAAAGAAATCAACGAATGCGAGCTAGCCCAATTGAAGCTAACCTAGACGAATGCAACAGGAAGTACCGACGCGCCCATCATCGCAGCAGGGACTAATCATGAAAACTCCAATAAATACATGCATTCAATGGAATTGTAGGAGCATCTCTCAAAATGTCCAAGCATTGAAACATATAAACCAATACAAACCGTTCATCATTCTCCTGCATAAAACTAGAGGCCCAGTTTCGATACAAGATTATCACACATTCATGCACCCGACTATCACCCACGGCTCCAGAAGGCAAATGACCCTGTTCCTTTGCAGAAAGGCCAGGCAGCAGTAGTAGTCCACAAGCCATGCACTGCAGTTTTCATGGAAACCTCACAGGAAAGCAATCCCTACAGAGAGGTTGTTGCAGTCAAGCTTGGGCTCCCTGGCAGAGGCACAGTACTCGCTGGTGGTTTCATCTGTATAGGTTCTATACACTGGCAAGGAGCGCATGCCGGCAACCATGTGCGTCACCTCAGCAACGGGGACGTGCAGGCTCCGGCATTGCGGCGCACGCATGAGGCCATCCCACCGAGCTCAAAAGCGTTACCTCGACGTTAACTACTGTTTCCCGCACCGTCCTGGAGTCTACCCTTCGAAATATACGAGTGCAATCGTCGGAACAGATCAGCTGATTTCCAGCTGCCACGTTTTGGTATCAACCACACATTGCTCATCTGTCGGGGAGCGCCTTCCCCTTCGCCTGCTTTCTGGTAGGCGTCACAAATCTCCCAGCTAAGAATTCGCGCACTCTACTACGCTGCGGCGTATCTCAGTCAATGTTCGCGTGAAAATTCACAATTTGTTCGGATTATTTTGCTTTTGTACTCAACGAATATGCCGTGGGAAAGGTGTGGCGCAGGTGCTGATAGCCGTGTTCGCAGGCAACTGCGCTGCAGCCTAGGCATTTCGCGCGTCCTGCCGCTTCACTTCGCAACCACGGCTCAATTTTCCAGTGGTGATTCGGAGTTTTGTAGGGAAAGTAGAGCATCACCACACAATGCCACTGCTATTATTAATGTCTGTTCTCGCCACGGCCGAGAATCGGGTGGTAACAGCGCAGACGATGGACGCCAAGGCCTGTTTCATTTTTCTGAGATGTCGACGCATGCGCCGACACGGTGGGCACTGTCATGGCAGTTTTCAGTGTTGCCAAGAGAACAAATCGCCCGCTAAACATTTGTGGGAATACAATCTATACTACCGACAGAATAGCGGCACTTCATTGCCGTAAGAATACAGCTGGATGCCAAAATTAGTGCACGAAGCCAATGCCACCCAGATCATCATACACTCTTAGCCAAAATGGGAGAAAATAAGACTAACTGCAGCAATTACGCCTCGCGAGGAACATTTAGTCCCCAAAAGACCAAACGCGTCAAGATTAGGGCCGTGTGCAAAATGAAGGGACCAAACGTTGGTCCCTCGACGCGAATGGGACCAACGGAAAGACTAACAGCACCCTTCGCTCCCGCAACGTTGCTGTTGCTCCCCCCGGCGGGGGCCCTCCGACTTGTTTCTACTTTTTCGGCGGCCAGCGGGGACGGACGTGCGAAAGGTGAGCTGCGGCGGCGACGGCTTTTCCCCATTCGCCCTTTTTTTTGAAGTTCGTGAGCTTGCATCTTAGCGTCAGAGTGCCAGCTATTTTTTAAAACCAACGCCAGTCGATTCGCTGCGCGTTACTGCCGACGGCGACCTAATTTTTATTTGTTTCGGTCAATATTTACCCAATTTTTTGCTTAACCCTAAAATAGTAAAAATGCAATTTCTCTTTAAACAAGTGGCCCAACCGCATAAATAACCGTCCCAGCAGGAGCAGCGTACAAAAAGGAAGCTAACCGCTAACTTCTTTTCTTTTGAAATTGCAGTTTTAATACATTTATAGCCAGAAATGTCAAAGCGTGGTTAACACGTGGCCGAGAATCTTGAAGGGCTCTAACTTTTTAGGCAAGCATATGAACACTAAAATAACAACATGGTGCTGTTAGCACACAAGAATTACTCGCAGACATATTAAATTTTAAATGAAAACGTGATATTTTAAGCAGGAAAATAACAAGAAATCTGGCAGAACGCCGGAACTGCAACGGACGCGTACACTCTGAGGCTGAGTAGGGCAAAAATAGTTGCACCCTCGTAAGCGCAACTACGTCCAGAATAAAACTAGACAAAAACGGTTAAAATCTGATGTAAATTGGCTGAGTAAGGCATTTTTTTCCATATTTTGCTGAACCCGAACTTGTAATCTGCCGGACCACAGCAGAAAGGCAAAATGAAGTGTTCCTCGAAGGCGCGGTCGGACCGCCGTAATAAAAATCATCTAACAAAATCGTAGAATCTTTATGTATCTCACGGCAAGTTTTTTTTTTTTTTTTTTTTTTGAGAATACAGTGTCATCTAATGGTCCCTTTTCCAGTACCGGCCCTCCTTGTGGCCGCCACGGCGAACCTCCTAACTGGCAGTTAACGCGCCCCCCCAAAATTGTTTGGCTTTCGGGGAATTCGTTCACGAAACATTCTCGTCCTGCAGTCCTTCCCGCACCCACCCGTCACCCGTGCCTTTCACATGAATTTAACAGTAGCAGGCGCACGCTCGCGTGACTCATCTAACGTGGCCGAAAGCTTCCTTCACTTTTTTTCATTTTCGTTGCTCCCTCACTGGTAGCCAAGCGCTCGCAGCGTGGTCAGCCTCAAACATTTTTGCCCCTTTTCTTTGAAAGCCTTTTTTTGTGTGCACGTACGAACTCACTGTGAACTGTCCGCAAAGAGGAAATAAAAACGTGCAGCCATAGCCACTCCCCATGCAGAAAGCTGAGAGGACGCCGTTTTGTTTCTTTCGCCCGAGGCTATTTCTTAAACATTGTTAAATTTATTAAACATTGAGAAAATTTGGCTCTTAATACATTTTTTGAAATTAAAACGCATTCTTCGACACCGACATCACAGCCAGAAATCAATAATGACCTTGTTCTATACAAAACCGCACCATCAGCGCAGGAAAGCAGGTTTTCTTCCAATAATTAAATATTTCTTCTTGTTTTCTTTTTATTTTTGATTGCAGTCTAACCATTTTGATTTAGAGCTGGTGCTGACAGGAAGCGTCTCTTACCCTACATGTCTTGTGAAAGAGGGGGAAGAGGCCCTTGTTTCGTGCTACGCAAGCCTCAGAACGATAGCGAACCTGCATGCGAGAAATGAGCAATCTTTCTATTTTCTGTTGCCCTTATACAGTGGTTTAATGCGTTGAGTGAGGGAGCACGAGTCCCCAGGTTCTATTGCTGGTTTGAGTGGCGTCTTTTCTGCTGGAGTCGGAAAAACAACAATGTCTGAGTTTCGCTTGTTAACTACCGTGGCCATGTTCCTAATTAATCCGTAGTCTTATACTCAGTGCAATTCACAGGCCACATCTGGCTGCACTACATAAAGCGTTGATTTTGCTTCTTTTTGCTTTTTGAGGTATTTTTTACGGATGCTTGTTAGGGCTGCTGGAAACTGCGTTTTTCTCAATTTTGCGTCCTACCATGAATAACACTTGTTTTGTTGCCCTATTTATTTCCTGCAGGAGCGTGACGACATACGCCCATTGCCGACAGCGTCAAGGAGGATGGCTGTCTCCTCTCAACGGACAAGTACCTCAAGACAAGTGGAGCACGCTTGCGCCAAGGACAGCAGCCATGTATACCCGGAATAGCCCAATACTGGGCGCATCGCCTCAACAAGGTGTGCCGTACAGGCCTTCGAAATAGAGACTCCAACGTCAAGAGTAGAGTACGGTTTACTTTTGTTGTATATGTTGCTCACACAGTGTTGCAATAAAAAGCTTGAAAGTAACATTTTCTTTGTAGTGAGTACTTTGTCGTGAACGAGTGGCCAAGAAATACTGCTTCTGGTCTCTGGTGTTTACTCCTGTCTTCTGAATTGTCGGTCTAATGGAACGACAGTCACTCATGGAGTACTTGCACGAGCCAGCACACCGTCTTTTAGTATGCACGGTTAATCCAGAGGGGAGCATTTGCAGGGATGAACATTTAGTCTTGAAAGCATCAATTGGTCTAGGGGGAGTAATAGGAAAGATTAACGATTGATACTCAGAGGACCAACGGTTGGTCTCCAGTCGACTAACAGGGGTGACTAACAGTTGATCTGCAAGAGACCAACAGTTAGTCTTTATGGCGGACCAACAGTTGAACCATCAAGGGACTAAGTGTAGAGGGACTAACAGTTGGTACCCTTGCCGTTAGTCCCAAAAAGGACTAATTCTAGTGGCAACGCAGTTAGTCCCCAAAAGGACTAACGCCGATGCCCCGTTAGTCCTTTTTGGCTAAGAGTGTAGGCGGAGGCTTCAATGACAGCATAGTATCTGGGGGTATGCCACCGCTGATTCGTGAGGACGCCTCCTGGCTGACCAACTGGAGGTATTACCGCTTCATACCTGTAATACAAGCGGAGTACACACCCGAGCAAAGCTCCAAGCGGAACAAGCCGATACGTCTGACTTGACCATTTCCTCCCAAGAGCAGCGAAGCATTGGGAAATACGTTCTACAACATGACGAAGTGATCACAATCCCATTATTGCTACCGTCAATAAAAAATTCGCGCACAGCGTACAGCCGTCCCAGCTGTAAACTGATCTCTCACTTGCGAGATGGCATAGGAGCCAATTTGACCCCATGGAAGAGTTCGTTCAGCTGGTGCGAAGCAATCTCAGCTCTGCAACCAAAGAAATAGATGGCGAAGAAGACAAGGGACTGCCTCACTACAGGGTGATAGCTCTGTGAAAAAAGCTAATAAGCTCGCACAGCATTACAAGCCCAACGAGAAAAGATATCAAGCCCTCCTTCGTACCAGAGACACCTACAAGCACATCAAGCAACACCGTCAAGAACTCTGTAGAGCTCAATGAGTCTTTACCTGGGAGCTACTCATCAAAGCTAAAGGCATGAAGCAGCTCTGGGGAATCCTTCGGAAAATGCTTAACAAAGGCAGAAGTCTTTCCCAGCTAGAAACTCTTACTCTCTGCTAAGACACCGGCAAGCTCGAAGAGGAAATCACCAAATGCTTTTTTTCCTCACGCCATCCTCACTCCACCTGCTCCCATCGAGAACCTCAAAATCGAATCTACAAACCCATAATTGGACGCCCCTTTCACGCTGGGAGAACTTCATGCCACCCTTAAGAACGGAAGAAGTGACTTAGCACCGGGGCATGACGGTATCACTTGATAGATGTTGCGAAGCTCATCCGAAGGCGCTGAGACAGCTCTCCTGGAAATCATAAACGAGCAGTAGACCAAAGAGAATAGTTCCGGACACCTTGCGCCTTTAAATTATTAATCCGATACCTCAAGCGAGAAAGGACCTGAAAAAAGTCACAAATCTCAGACCCTTATCACTGACACCAACCATATGCAAACTTGTGGAAAGAATGATACACATTAGGATAACCCACTACATCGAATACGGCATGCAATCGTTACACCCGTGTAAGGCCGGGTTCAGACCCAACATTGGACTACATAATAAGCTCTGGTTGCTCCGGTCCTGAACCGAAGAAACTCATGAAAGGGACCACAAGACTACGTCCTGGCAGTCGACATAAAGAAAGTGTTCGACAATGTCAAGCCGGAATACATTCTGTCGAATCTGGCCGGGATTTACCCCAGTCAGCGAGCTCTCGACTGCGTTGTTAAATTCCTGGAAGCCCGACTAAAGAGCACCAGTATTGACTAGCCTGTCACATACTATCTTTATCGCAGTGTCCCTGAGGGGCTCGATTTCGCCCCCCCCCACCCCCCCACCCGCTGCTCTTCAATGTCGCCATGCGTACTGCGACCCAGGAAATTGAAACCAATACTGGCGCCCGCTGCAGCAGTTATGCAGAGGACATCATCATTTGGACATAGGCACTGGAGTACAGTTGGAATATTGAAAATATGGCCACCGAACTTCAGGCTGCGCTAATTGCACTTGACGAAACTTTTGGTGAGTCTGAAAACTCGGACCCACCTTAGCACCCGAGCAAACTGAACTCCTCTCTGTAAAAGGCAGGTGGCGTGCCCTCCGGGCAGAGGAGGTAATAACGTTAACCCTGGGGCAACATGAAATCAACGATATACATGGGCATGCCAGAATTCACGGTATTTCTATACATAGCGGCAACACGGGTAACCATTGGATCATTGTACTCAAAAAGCAATGGCCCGCTTTCTTACACGCTATCAAACGCGCTTTCAACAAATTCGGAAAATACGGCAGGCAGAATAAAAACCTTTTGAAATCTATTTGAATTGGTAAGATCATTTACAGGGGTACAGAGTCATAACCCTGTCAAAATAGCTGAAAAGACATTGCCAGTCCTCCAGCGAAACATTCCTCGGACTATAACGGGCCTTCACACGTTCACTGATGTACGGAAACCGCGGGACCTAACACCCCTACCGCAAATCGAGGACATCCTCAGAAGCACTCAATCATCATTGGACAACCGACTGCACCTGACAATACAGGGCCAAGACTCTTTACTTTGGGATATACCGGACGAGTGTGCACAGAAGCCCGGGTGACTCTGAAACAACCACCTTGGTTTTCCCTACCCTGCAGCCCTCCAACACTTGCACGTTCCCCGCAAATTGCGCCACTTCAACCAGGGAGCACCTCTCTCATATATGCACGATCAGCACAACGCCAGTACAATATTTACTGACGCCGCTCTCGATGGATTTCGTCTGGCCCTGGCCTGGTACAAATCATCGACCAAAGAAGCCAGTCGCTACGCCTGCACACTGGACCACGCAATACCTGCACCAGCAGAACTTTTGGCTTTTTAGACATCTCTAAGCGACAAAACTGCGCCTTCCGTCATATGTACAGACACATTTGAAGCCCGACGTAGCATTGAGGGCCCCAAAACAGAAGATGCCGCTGATGAACGCACCCGCCAGATCCTCCAGCACAAACAGAAGGAGCACGTTGACGCTAGGGTCACCTGGACGCCGGGGAACGTGGGGGATCGCGGGGAGGTAACGAAGTGGCACACGGTCTTGCCGCTCACAATCTGGAGCTCTACATTTAAATCTCCAGCCTCTCCTTATCGTATTTCCCGATCTATGCGACCAAGGCTATGCAGAATCGCCGCCAGGCGGCCACTTCTAAACGCGCGAGTACGATACCTTCGTTTTCTTCACCACGAGGGATTTAAAAGTATCACTCCTCCCCACGTCTTTAAAGGAGCCATGAAGACAAAATACAAGTTGAGCTTATTAGAAAGACTGCTTAGTCCCGATTACAATGATACCAATATCATCGCAATCTTCGAACAAATAACGGAGATATTAAAGAAAACGTGTGAAGCCGTCGCGACCCCCTAGCCAATTTCCCGCAACTTTTCTATGACGTCACGGAACCTTGTTTGTGCGATTGGCGGCCGCCTAACTGACCTGTCGCGACGACACGTGACTGGACGTCTGTAATGGGGCGTCTAGTTCCATTTGACTGCATCAATTGAACGCTAACATGCAGTTAACGCACTGAAAATTATGTTTTATTGTTGGCCCGTATGACGTCATTCTTGCTCATAACACGTCACTGTGGCGCGAAATTTGAAAGTTTTTAAATACTTCTTGCTTTTTTTTCGTTAAAAAAACATCTTTTGTGGCTGTAATGGAGCTGAGTGAGATACTGAATCCTAGTTCTTTCAAATTAAACGAAGTTGTATTTTCTCTTCATGGCTCCTTTAAGGACTGACCCCTCAGCCGATCTCAAGAAATATTTATCAACAAAGTACCTGCCACCATGCCCCCTTCCTCTAATACCATCCATAAATTCCAAAGACTTGCTGACCGGAAGAAGGGCATTGATACCACTGCCCCCCGCACATTTATCTTTTGTCACACCCAGTGTTGTACACGTTCCTCCAAAATAGGAACGAAAGCTCGTTCCTCGTTCCTTACCAATTTTGAAACGAGTTCCCGTTACAAGTTCCTTTATTGCGGAAGGAACGCGTTCCAGTTCCACTTCGAAAATTGGAACGTGTCGTTACATTAACGTTACAATTAGGTTTTTAAATTAAAATATAGTGTCGGATAATCCTGGGTCGAAATTAAGTGAGATGTTTAAAACTCGCAGCGAACTACGTATATTATACGAATATTAGCACCACCGGCAGCAGATTGTCTGGAGATAAAGATAATCAAAAGAAACGCTCCTAGGCGATTTTTTTTTTTTCAGGGAGCACCGGACAAACTCCAGGCGGCTCGAGGACATTGCGGTGCAGGATATTTCGGTGCGGAAATGTCGGTGTACGGACACATCGGTGTACGGACATATCAGTGTACGGACATATCGGTTTACGGGCGTTTCGATGCATGCACATTTCGGTGTACGGACATTTCGGTGTACGGACATTTCGGCGACCAAATTATCCGGTGCCGCTTAATGTGGGTTCTGGACAACAATCCGCAGTGAATTTATTTTTTTGATTGATGCCAAAATTCGATTTTTTCCAGGTATGTTTAGAAATTCTACATTTATATATTTTTGTTCAATACCTCTTCCTGGGGACACCTGTTATGCAGCCGATTGAATTCTTTAGCACACTTTTTTTTCGTCATTTATGACAGGTTGGTAATTTATATTCGCTCTTTTTTAGCTAAGACAATTACCCGTGTTTACGATGGTCTACCGCCTCTTTTGTTTGTTTTTTTAAATTACACACCCTCAAATTACATAAATTACATGCACACTCTCAATATCCAAAAAGTAACAAACATTAGCTAGCCCCCCAGAATGAAGAACACATTATGAAGAGTAGTACGTAGGCTGAGCTGCCTTGCTAAAATGAATTCGCGAACACTGGTCTAGGATATTGTCGGGGAGGAAAAACGGGCCTTTTGGAAAACATCCGCAGGTTCTAATGTCCTAAATGCTGATTAAGCGCGTACCGGTTGTGCATAGAAATTCCACCCATTGTGTTCGGGACAACCAACCTTCGTCTAATGTTTACAAGCCTACATTTACCAGATTTTAATTCTTTGTTCTAGCGCCCCCCCCCCCCTCCCAAATCCCACCTGTACGCTCGAATCTCGACCAGATTTCTTTTTCAGCCATATTATTTTCGGTTTCCCCTGAAAATCCTACTGGCGTGGTGGAGTTCAAGGTCTCCGAAGCGTGACCGCAGTGATGTTTTATTTTTTATTTAGAACATACTGCTAGCCTCTTAGTGGAGGCTTTTGCAGGAATTGGGTGATACATTCAGAACAATGACATAGCACACTTCGCGTTTAAAACAGAGAAAAAACTTTACATTTACCATGGGCGCACGGAACCTCTATAATGTGACACAAAAAGCCTCCCAAAAAGCTGCTGAGAACACAATGGCCACTATCGTTTGCTGGCTACGCCCTTCCGCGCGTCGCGGTCATATCGACGGCGCCCCCACTCCAGTAATCGCTCTTTCTGCGCCTTCAGTCGCCCCCTTGGGAATTAACTCATCAAGTCGCGCATATCATGGACACACCAGGTATACATCGCTTCCTCCCATTATAAGGAGCAAAAAAAAAATGAATAGGCTAGTGTGACGAGAGCGGCAATAGTCGTCTTCAAGTTTTCGAAGTCCAGTCGACGCAATGGTGAAGCACAAGTGACACCCCTCTCTCTCTACTTAGGGGGATGATTGCCGGCGGGGCTCAGCTTTCCCCTCCCCTAAGTAACGCCCCCGTAAGTGCGATCGTTGGTTTATTAGTTTTAAGTAGAACTGACACAGAATGCAACGAAGGCGAGATTGATTGAGAGAATAATTAAAACGAAATGCACACGCGCCTAATCGACCTCGTTTTTCTGTTGCTTTTTCGCGGAAGTTTTGCTGGGGGGGGGGGGGGGGGGCGGGCAGTAATAGACTAAAAGCAGTAGCGTCTTGAACCGTTGGGTGAAGTGAAAGCAAAGCGCTTTGAAAACAGTTAAAGTAGTAGGGTTGTTCACATGAATGTTAAAATAACAAAAAATGGTTGAACGGATCCAAATTAACCACGTTAATTTTTACCATCTGCTACAGAAATTGGGTTTCGCGTGGCAATGCTCCGCCAGGATTTAGCGTTCGTTTCCACGAACGGCGGCGCAAGCACAAGTCTCGAACGTAAAATCATATCAAGTCACGAAATTACAATATTAAAGCTAAAATGTTCAAAGAATGCCTGGGACATCCCCTCACTCAAAATGTCTGGGCCAAGACGTCGTGCACCAAAATGTCCATGCACAGAAATGTCCACACCGAAACGTCCTGGACCGAAATGGCCGACACCGAAAACCGAAATGTCCGGATCCCGTTTAGCAGTCCGTCCGTTTCGTTGGCAACGTTGTTACCGGGTTTACAGGGACCGGTCTGCTCCTGAGCGCACGGAAGGGCGAGTAGGAAGGGTGCGGAGGGACGGACATGGCGAAGGCAGGCCCGCGGAACTAATCCCCCTACCGCGACGAATGCCCAAGTGCCCAGCCGGGTCCCGGTCAACCCAGTAACAACCAGTGTTGTACGTAACGGCGTTCCAAGGAACGGCGTTCCTGGAACTAGTTCCTTTTTGGAGGAACGAAGGAACGCCACCGTTCCATTAAGGATCGGTGGAACTGTAACGGTAACTCGTTAGATTTTTGGAGGAACGGCAGGAACGGCGTTCCTGCCGTTACATCGCCAGGATTTGGCTGTTTTTGATGCCAAAGGTCGAGTACAAAAATCACAAGTCGTCGTGTTTCTCTTCCTATAAGCTGCCCAATTTTCCCGCACTTCAGCGGATTGTGCTTCCTCGAAAGTTAAAGGCAGAAAAATAACCACGCAGTGGTTCGCAGCTTAAGGCGCAACCACATGCGACGTTTTGGTCGCGTTTGGAGACCGTCCGCGGCGACGCGCGTTCAGCGCGCGCCACCAAATACACAGCAGCGCGCTCGGAGCGCCGGTGTCTGCGCATCCCAGATTTTCGGTCCGTTTTCGGCGTCTGCGCCGGATGTTGCTATCCTCAATTTCCGGTCCCCCTCCTCACGCAGCATGGCAATAAGTTTGACAGTCCAGTTGCAACACAACATTGCACTTTATTTATTAGAACATCAATTTAACGTGTTTTGTTTGTTGAAGTTTTGATTATTCTTCAGTTTATTAGCATAACTTAAACAGAACGATGCTGCATTTACCAAAGAGAGTCTGGCAACTTGGATCGGAGAAGCGCTCTTCGCGCGTCTCATGTGGTTGCTCGCCCTTTCCAACGCCCGTTCCGCGTCGGCGCCAGGCGCCGCAGACGGCCGCAAGACGCGACCAAAACGTTGCATGTGGTTGCGGCTTTAGGCTTGCTTTCATGCCGGTTGAGCTTACGCGGCGTTCGATGGGTGAACAGCGCTGCCGCAAGAATGCTTTTCACCTTTCATCGTTTGTCTGGGGTGGCCAAAATGCACGTCTGGCGGATAGAATTGTTGGCGCCGCAGGTTCCTTGTGAAACCAGCCCTTCTGTATATTGTCAGGGGTAATTACAGCATTAGTGCTCGCGAGGTGCGGTTGCGTTGTTGTCGGGGCAGTTGCGCTCGCTGTGAGGTCATTCAAAGGGTCGGCGGCTCTCAAAAGAGCTGGGCGCACCGCAGTGTCTCGGGATGTTGTACTGCTCGAAGTTACAGAGTACGCCCGCAGTTCGTCACGGCGCGGTCTGTCGCCGATCTGGCGAGAATGGGCCGACGGGAGTGCAAGGTGCTTTTGTATTGCATGCGTCGTGTTGACAAAGGCCAGTAATTCTGTCACTGTTGGGCATATTTTCGTCGCGCGCCGTATGGACAATACCTGAGAGAGGCCGCCCGAGGGTCAACTTCCAGCGCTCAGAGTTGCTGTAGTTGGTCGGTTTCAAGTTAAACCTGTGTTATACTTGTGCCTTGATGAATACCTGGAAGTTTGAGTGAGAGTGTTAGTGTGCATCACGTGATTGTTTGTGTACAAATATTTGGGTTTTGTTGACTTGGCCAATCAGCGGCCCAATGTGTGTTAGTTAGAACTTAGTAGGTCCTCGAGGCTTGGTTTTAGTGTAATAAAACCGAAGTTCTTGGTGTTCTTGGACAGTCAGAGCGAGAACTATAAAGTCCATTTACAGAAGCTTGAGTCCGGTCGGTTGACAGAACCAGAGCGAACGCGGAGCCCCTCGTGAGTTAGCTAGGTTTAGCCAGAGAAGATTCTGGTTTAGCTGAGATAATTTAAGCATTTCTCTGTTTTTTATGTGAACTTCGTTTATCGGGGGTGCAGGAATCGCGCGGCGCCGAGACTGACCATAAGAGAGAGAGATAGCTGGTTTTTTTTTTTTCGTTTTGTTTGAGCAAGTAGCAAGTTGGGTCTTCGTGGGTCTACCGTACATTTGAGAATCATCGAACGCCATGTTGCCTACTCCGGCACCAACCTGGATTCTGTCGCCTGCTGCAATGTGTTTTCTTACTCGCAAATTTGTGCTGTACGATCCGCAACGCTTCACTTTTGTAACCCCCTTAACCAAATCCTGCAAAGGGTCCTGTAAAGTATTTTAAATAAACTGTAATATTGAATCTAATGCAAGAAATTTAATTACCTTCCTGCACGTGAGTAACTTTGTATTTGCACATCTGACGCGCAGGAGCCTTACTGCGTCTATTATATGTGTTGCACTTATAATAGACGAGCACCAAAAACGCAGTTAGACATGTCTGGGGTTTGTGCGGTGCTTCCTGAAAAAAAAATTGTCCGGGAGCGTTCCTTTGGATTCTTTTTATTTCTAGATAATCTGCTGCCGGCGGTGTTCATATTCGTATAATATACGTAGTTCGATTATAGTTTTAAAATTCCAACTCTATTTTACCTATCAGACCCTATATTTGAATTTAAAAAATCGAATGTAACGTTAAAGTAACGAAACGTTCCAATTTTTGAACTGGAACTGGAACGCGTTCCTTTCGAAATAAAGGAACTTGTAACGGTAACTCGTTTCAAAATTGGAAAGGAACGAGGAACGAGGTTTCGTTCCTATTTTAGAGGAACGTGTACAACACTGGTAACAACGCATACGACAGAACGGACGGACTGCTAAAACTCTCTATTCTTTCCCCGCCAGGGAACAATTCTATTGGCCAGACGCGCATTCTGGCCTCCCCAGACAAACGATGAAGGGTGAAAAGCATTCTCGCGGCTACGCTATTCACCCGTCGAACGCCGCGGGAAGCGGGATTCACACGACGGAGAACCCCTCTCTTTTTGGCCCGCGGGAGCCGCTCACGTGACCGGTTTTAGGCTCCACCCCTCGGTGGGGATCGCCCGCGGATGCTCCGGGAAAGAAAATGCCACCGCATGTTTTCGCTCGGCGGCGGCGGCCCTCCGTAGGGAATAGAACCAGTTTTTGGCACACAGAGCGAGCCTCGCCCTCGCTTCCTCCGCGCTGTCGTCTGCTAGTCACTCCGGGCAGCTCCGCACGTGTGGATGCGCCACCAAGACGGAAAATCCGGTCACGTGGTGTTGACGTCACATATCCGTCCACCTCCGTGAGAGGGTTTCTCCGTCGTGTGAATCCCGCTTAAGCAACCAGCATGAAAGCAAGCACAAGCTGCGGCCTGCTGCGTGGTTATTCTTCTGCCTTTGACCTTCGAGGAAGCACGTACGACTGAAGGGCGGGCAAATTGACCAGCTTATAGGAAGAGAAACGCAGTAGCGACTTGTGGATTTTTGGACTCTAGCCTTGGCATCAAAAACAGCCAAATCCTAGCGATGTAACGGCAGGAACGCCGTTCCTGCCGTTCCTCCAAAAACGTAACGAGTTACCGTTACAGTTCCACCGACCCTTAATGGAACGGTGGCGTTCCTCTGTTCCTCCAAAAAGGAACTAGTTCCAGGAACGCCGTTCCTTGTAACGCCGTTCCGTACAACACTGGTCACACCGTGTGCGAAGCCAACATAGAACATCTTATTCGGCACTTCTCCACTTTTCATCTGCAAAGATGCAACCGTTGTGTTTTTTTAATTAGGATGTTGAAGCTGTGCGTAGGGACTTACTTCAACACCCTCCATACTCAATAACCTTTGCCCAGTTCAGCGTTGCCAGCGGCCTGGCGACCGTATCTCGCGGGCGCCTACCTCCTTCCCTATTCCGCCCCTTCCCGCAACAGCGACCTATGGTCCTCCTCTTCCTAATAAAAGGATTCATCATCATCATCATCATGCTCGAGTGACAAAGTCCGTAGCCACACAGATCATCGTCTATTCTCCCGTATGTTTTGAAGACAGCAATAACATGGTTCTTGCGCTTGTTATGAAGGCCATATATACGAAAGCCCACATACAAGCCTCCCGTACATAGTGAACACCTAGAAAGAAAGCTTGAATGAAAACTGAAGGAGTCAGCCCTTCGGCAGGTACTAAAGAATATTAATGAAGAGACGAAAAACACTATTGACGAAACGTCACGTTTGTATCCAGAAACACAAAACAAACATCCCAAACATACAAAGATAATTGAAATAAAAAGAGTTCACATTAAGACATAAACAGAACTGACTGAGTCCGTGACTTGCACTTGCACTGATTCGTCCATACGGCTCCGATTGACCCGGGAGCACAGTCGTGGCATGGTGGCATTTCGCGCTCACGTCGCACCTCGGGGCCCACGGAGTAGCGCATTCCGAGCTGCCGCCCCGGTTGCTAACGCAGATCTCTTGGAAGCGTGTCTGCTCACTCCCGAGGACTGGCGAGCGACTGGTTTGCAGAGGACAGGGCCTTATGGTCTCCGTCGTAGATAACCGCTGGGATGGGGCACGTGTCCGCACGCCCGACCACCACGCGTTCCGGTCACACTACACCTCTCTTCGCCGCTGTGTCAACGACCCTGCAGTGCACCTCAGTTGTGTTGTGTTTTGGGTTCTTTTCTCGTCTTCTCGTGGGGTGCGTATTTTTTCTTGAGCTTTCTACGCATGGTACGCTCTAAGCACGGGTGTGCTACTTCATATGCGGCTTAACAAAGTGAGATGAAAGGGCAAAAAAGGGTGGCGCAGGAATTAGTTACCTTGTATAGATCACAATATATATGGCGATAAATACGATGATAAGCTAACCTAAACCATCGCCGTACAAACATGATGTAACCGACAATCCCGATCAGTAGAGAAATGTACACATATCTTAAAGGCACATAAAAGTAAAATACATGCCCCGAGGCTCCACAGGACCTCGCAGAGCCCTCAGCCTGTGAGGATGGCCAACAGAGTTTTCGTCTCTAGCCCCGCCTTGTCATTATTGCGCCAAGGTCCAAGGAAGAGAAAAAGGGGGGCCTCCGCTTCCAACTCGCACAAGTGCTTTACACGTGTTTGGTCGGTCAGATAGCGAATCACGGGCAGCAGCATTAAATGTGTTGAGTGTCCTCACCTATAGACCATACGGACACAATGACAACTCTACCCTGCAGCCCAGCTTAAGCAAGAAACTGCGGCTGTATAGAACATTCAGTCGTAGCCAGTGTAGCACGCCGCTAGGGCGCTTGGGCAGAACTCGTGGAAGCCGGTAGTTGCACTTGGGGTGGTTTCATCACATGAACAGCCGCCTACCTTCTCAAAGACTCCGCCAAGGCGAGAGGGATAGTTTCTAACACAGGTCAAATACAGCCAGCTGCCCTGCTATGCTCGGTGGGAAGCAGGATTCAAACAGTGCAGTGTATGTCGCGGGCTTTTCGGACAGCCGCATCGGAGACGACATTGCCGCTATACCACAATGGCCTGGAAGCTATTGAAGGCCCAATTCATGTACTTAGCGCACCACCCTTGTGTACTTGACTTCAGCACGACGGCGCTGCGGCAGTAGGGTGCCTTCTTCAGCGCTTGCAAGTCTGACCGAGAATCTGAAAGGGTTATCCACTGTGGAAGGGGGTTTCCGCTTGTGTAAAGGACCGTTTATCTGACAGCTGCTAGCTCAGTGGTGGTGTGTAGAGCTCCTCGTTAATAAAGCGTCCTGCTGGCACAGTACACAGATAGCTAAATAGGCCTTAGTGACAGTTCCACCTGTGTATACTTGAGTATGGTCTCTATAAAGGGTGGGGACATGCTTCAGCGCAAGCTACCTCATGGCCTAAGTGGACATAGGGGAATTTTGCCTATTCGAGGTAAAGTTGTGCAAACAGCAGGTAATTCATACGTCTACGTTGGAGCAGCAGGGAGCTTGGGTCGTAAGTAATCAGCCGGGAGGATTTCCATCACATGAGATGCAGAAATGGCCGCCAGGGTATGGATGAAACGTCGGGAAATGTTGAGAAGGCTGACGTGGAAAAATTCTTTTGAATGCAGTGAATTTTAAGAGAAGCACCTTAGCTCACTATGGTTCCAGTCATGGATGCGCGTTTTCGAAGCCCCAGATAGATCTGTACCTCTCGAGCGTGCCGTATTTCAAGAATCCTCGCGCCCCTTGAACACAGCGTGTAGAGCTGGGAGGTTGCATCTAAAGAGATCGCAATTATGTAGACAATTAGCATCCCCAGGTACTTCCTGTCATCATGCGTAAGACGTAGACGAACAAAAAAGAGACGCTTTCTCAAACGCCTGATTGGGGAGCCCGGTACAGTGAACGGTCAATATAATGCCTGAAAATTTGTGGCTCCAAACGTAACGTATTTGTGTGTGTCGTTTATCTCCAGTGAGTATCGGGATGCATCGCATTTGATAAATGTTGGTCTCTTTTCAGGAGATAGTTCTTGCCAGTTGTTGTAGACCTATTTTTCTATGGCCAGCAGAACGTACGCATTTTGCTCGAATATTTCGGCGCCCTTTAGCCTGGATGCAGGTATCATCAGCATGTAGAGATGCTGATTCCGTGGGGAAGCACTTTTGTGATGCGGATTGGGGCATATGCTGAATGTGTTGGACTCACAATACCCGCTTGAGGTACACCTTGCGTGATGGCATGGCGTGTCGTGTCCGCGCATTTGGCTGCCATATATACATACCTATTGCTCACGTGAGCGGCTGAGATAAGCTTGCATTCGGCCTCGTAGTGCTGATAGCGCTATCTCCCTTCGAACTGCTTCTTAGGCAACAATTTCAAAAGCTTGCTTGATATTCAGGACGGCAGCTATGGTGAAGCTTTTGGCAGCTTTTTGCCCAAGACCTGTCACCGAGGTAATGGCATTATCTATACTCCCAATTTCTCCCTTAACTGCTGCTCCTTCCTCCCATGGACGCTGGTAACTCTGTCGGTAGACAATATTGTTTTCAGTGCCCCAGACAAGCCGCCGTCGCTGTAGCACCTCCTCTATTACCTTTCCAATTCAGATTTATAGAGCAATACACCAGTAAGAGTTAATATCTGCGAGGCATCTTCCTTGCCTGAGAAGCCGTACAAGGCGAACAACTTTGCAGCTCGCCTCAATGCGGCCAGTCCGCCTCAACGTGTTATATAAACCGAGCAACTTCTGAAGGACCTTGTTGCCAAGATGTCTCAGAGGCGAGTTCCTTACTCCATCAGCCACAGACGGAAAAGACGGGTTCATGGAAGTTGACTTTGTAGTCAGCTCATTGATGGTAAAGAGTTCGTTCAATATCACAGAACTCGGGGTAAAAATCCAGATAGCCAATTCCTCTGAAATCACTTCAGTGGTCTGAGGAGCTCTGATTTTTAACGGATTTTTTTTTTGCGCTGGAGGGCTACACAAGGAAATGGTTAGAATTGGCTGGGTAGGAACATCAGGGTATGGAACACCTATACATGGGTGTCAGTGGCTTCCGCGTATCTAGTTTTGCGCAAAACATAGCCAAGCACTTTGTCAAGCTTGTCCACATGATTTTGAATATGGTTCTGTACGCTCCTAGAAGCTGGAATATTGTACGGTAGTGAAGCTTTCCGTGTATTAGTGATAGGGCGTTGATACTTCATGAATTTGGCTGAAACCGCGTTGATGCTGTATTGGCCCTATCATAATGGCCACTGCTAGCGTCTTGCTTTGTTGATACAGCATCAACATTACCTTTTTGATAGGTTTCGGAAAGTAGCACAGTTCTCAGTAGACATTTCCCGTTTCGGGGGTACTCCTCAGTCTCCTTCAATCGTGGTGCACGCGGGCACACAGTGGCTGCTGAAGCTTTCAATATCGAAATGCGGGGACACGGAGGGCAGCAGCGAAGTACAGGCCATAGTGACATCCAGTATACACTCGAGGCCTTACAGCGAAGAATGCTGGGCAGCCACCGCTAAACACATCCAATCCTGTTTCACAGGCAGCACGCAGTATAAGGATTCCCCTTGGGGTAATCTTTGTGCTGCCCCAAGCTGGATGGTGTCCGTTGAAGTGACCTGTGACTGAATGCGGGACCGTGCGGGTTCCAAAATGTCTTGCATGCATGAACTTCGCCTTTGGGGGATACACCCGGTAACTGTATACGGTCAACATTGTGCGGCTAAGCGCTATCGTTGCTGCAACGTACTAGTTAGAAGTTTACAAAATCAATGTGCTTCGCACTAAAGCAAATAGGCGGTCGTAAAATGTTAGTGGGCTCGGAAGCCAAACTATAACTCGTTCTGCGGCTTTGTCAGAGTGATTTCTCGGATTTACGGCATCCATGCAGCGATTCGTAGCCGGTAAAAGTCTTCGTTTGTTCCTGCAGGGTGGAAAAATTTCATCTAATTTACAACATTGAACTATATGGAGATACCTACGACTGTTATGCTTTCGCAATTTAGTCTATGATAGTTATAGTAATTTGCCACTAAGGTAAAAACACCTTTAAATGCACCTTGACGCGTAAATGAGATAGTTTGTCTTTAATACATTATCGTGGCACCCTTGCATAGCAATTATGTGCATTGTACAAAGCGGTAGTCCCTTGGGCACCAAAGCAAAAAGCAGGCATCAACGCCTCCTTATAGGAGGCGTTGGTTTCCTAGAAGTGACCGCTGAGCGCAACGTTTTTTGTTGAACAGCAAATTATTTTCTCCGAGTGTCACGCAAACCCGATGTGACGTACAAAGCGAGTTCGCTGTGGCAACATCGCGGTCTGCAGATGGTCCAAAGCTTTACACAATCACTGTAACGAGGCAACGATTTGCCAGGGTGCGGCGCTAACACCTTCCTCGAACATTGGAGCAGCAGAAGCAGTTACGCAGTTCCCCATTGCAACCCGTTCGTGGCCGGGCCACGATTCAGCTAGTCGACGTTTCAATAGCTGGATACGGGTCCCGTCGTCAGGGTGTGTGGTTCCCAGCTACTACGAGAGCCAAACGGACACGCCTGGGGAAAGCATTAATAAGAAGGCAAAGAAGAAAAGCCAGAACTGCAGCCAGCCGCCAGGATCGCTGCGCCGCCGCCACCACCGACTCGCCTACCCGTCGCCGAGCGGTCGTGATCGGCATCGCTTTGGTGATGAGGCGTATTAAGTGGGTATCTCTCTGTTCATGGTCAGGGGACCTTTTATACTTATCCGCCTCCCCCCTCTTCCCGGCGTAGATGTGTTACAAGGCGAAATGGGTCGCCTGCTCGTCGACGTCTGTTGCAGCGCCGGCAACGTGGCTGAAAACGCGGCCGCGTAATGGGCTCTGTGCGCGTAATTGTCGCCTGCTAAAGTGGCTTCGCGAGTAATTACCCATAATGGCGCCCGTGTTCCTTCCTTTAATGGCGCGCATTTAATCTTCATCATCACGTCTGCATAGCTTGCTAATAGGTTGTTTACGTGGCCAGGAGAGATACCTGCCACCCCCCTCTCGTCCTTATCTCTCCTTCCCCCCTCTCTCTCTAGCGCGGTACTCTTTCCCTCAGATGTCTCCCCTCGTTTTTGCGGAGTTTATTCGGCAGGTCTCACCAGCTGCCTTCGGCTGCAGCGGCGTCGGCTTGTCGTATACGTGTCCCGCCTAACTACATGTAGCCATCCACGAACCATTTTACCTGACGCCTATGAAATATTACAATGGAGGTATGGCGGGTTGAAGCACAATTCGTACTGTTTGATGACCATTCTGAAGGCCCAGAGTCGTACTCTGCGGCAGCTTGCCTTTATTTTCATCGCGTACCACGTTTACACGCAGAAGTACCAAATGCTGCAAATCATTCTAGTTCAGGGGTCCTTGTGGATGCATTTCTATAGCATAGGAAGCTAGCACTAGTTGAGCAAATACATATCGCGTGTCGGTAAGTAAGACGAGAAGGTACGTCTGGTGATGCCCGCAGTGCAAACATTATGAGGAGAACACCCGGGAGGCCGCATGTGTGCTTAGGAAGGTAGGCCGCGCACGGAAATCAGCAGCGCTCGACATACACCTCCCGTATGGTCAGTCGACTCGTAAAACACGACGTGAATACAAGTATGGGAATTACTAATAAGTAGACTATAAGATGGGGCCGAGCAAGAAGAGAGGTCGCCTTCTTGGCAAGCGTGTAAAACCCTCATGAGCTGTTACAAATACTCACTACATTTGAGCCTCTAACAACAGAAATTGAGACGAACAGTGAACCATCGTCCTCTGTGACGCGACGCAAATATTCCCGTTCTGCTGTGTCACATCCAAGACTCTGCATGCTGAAGCTTCCTTATTTCGGCCCTATCCACATTAGAAAGCCAACATTTTGCTTCCATCAAAGGTAGAACTTATGGAGCATATCTCACTCATTTTTTAGTAACTTCCTTCTGGGCCAGTTGGTATTCCAGAAAGGGGTAATTACTGTAACATTATTAAAACGAAATGGCGAATTTTTAAAGCAGATATATCAATTCGCATCAATAGAAAGATTGCTGTTTAAAATTTTTACAGCCATCAGTAAATCCATGCCGCTTAAAGAATGCTGCTTGCTTCTAGTGGCGGTGACATCCATCCCTTCTTTTTTGCTCGTTGAGTCAATCTCAATTTTATTAACCCATAATGTTTTTTACACCCGCGTTTTCGCGACAAACCTATTCTATCACATTGTCCCATTCGAGAGACAGGGAAACCTGACGCGCGTACGTGCTTTAAGGAGCCCACGTACAAGAACAACACCAGTTCTTTTTCCATCTATTGACAGTGAGGTTGACACAATTTTTTATGGAAGTGACGACTTGCCAATCGCCCTGAAACGTCAAGTTAAATACACCCACAATTCCATTGCCCGTATATGGTTGGACGAAACCCGTGCCTACTGGACAAAATTCAGAGAGTAATCAAAGCTTTCAAACGTATTCATAACACACTTGGTCATTGAAAAACCATGAACGATGAGCGTTGAAGGAGACTTCCACAAACCTCTGGCGTCATTCGCAACTTCAGAAGACCTTATTGGAATTCAGAATGTCGGCAAGCACGACAAGCTACGCGGCTTTCCGTAATAAGTGCACGGCACTTAATTAGAATGCGCTTGTTTCATTGGCTGCTCACTCCATCTGGATTTCTGGTGCAACCACCAACACTAGCCTACTTACCTTTTGCCTTGTGTGTCGTTTTACATTCTTCAAGGGCAACAGGTTCATTATTTGCTCTGTAAATTGTTACGTCATTCCCTTTAAAAGTGTTGTGGCTGTGAAGAGGGTAAAGTTCTGCAGTCCGCGTGCGGTTGCTTTTTGTCCCGGAACGTGTGAGTCTCCGTGCAAATACTCCTAACAATTCTTGTACTTCTCTCCCTCTTCAAAAGTCAAAAGAGTGCAGTCTTGGTTTGTAGTTGCCAAACAGATTTGTTTTGCCTGTGCGGTACTTGATTACAGAGTGTCTACTCGTAAAACACCTTTTGCTCAGCGATGAGCATGGGCCGAGAATTTGTCTTTTTTTTTAATTTTTTGGCTAATTTTGCTGAATGGACTGAAAAAATGAAACTGGGTGTGGTCCTTTAGGATGGGATTTACACGCTCGGCTGCCAACATTGTGTCCATCACACTTGTTGTCCAGGGCTTTCTCTCTCGTTTCTTGGGCTGGGCAAGTGCAGAATTCGGCGGCGCCGCATCTACGAGCTCATTTGGGAAGGCTGTTTGAATGTTCTGTGAAAGCGTGCTTTCTTCCCTCCGCTGTGCGTGGAAGAACTTGTGGACCGGCCTCGGCTCGTGGAGGTCGTCAACACTGAGTCGGCCCCGCTGCTGCTGAACACCTGTGCTGACTCTGGCTTCGGCGCTGACTTCAGCGCTGACTCTGTACGAAACATGACCAAAATACTTAGCGCACAAAACAATGACCGTAACAGCTTTGAACGCAAGAATTCATGCAAGTATGCAACAGTATTCGCCTCACAATTTTAAACAATAAACAGTACGGCAATAGCAAAAATTACTAAAGAAACTTGGATAAAGTTTCTGCCTTGTTTTTGTACTGCTGTCACTAAACGTGTCACTTTGCATAGAAAGAAGGCAGGCAAGAAAAAAGCTGCTCGCAGGCAGCTTGACCAGCGCACATCCCCTATTTTATTTGATTTGCAAAACAGCACACCTGCACATCAAAACTAAACATATGATTGATATAGTAAATGAACCAAAAAAGACACTCGCCAAAAAAACTTCTCTACAATACTCTCCCCAAAATGTAAATCCGTATTACATTATAAAAGAAACAAACATCACTCACTTGCTCAAACAAATGAGGGCAGCAAAATAATGCTGGAATTGTCCCGATAGTCCTGTTCTCTAAGAGCATTCACAGCGCAAACAACAGTAATCATTTAGAGAAATAGTAATATCACTCATCTAGCAGGTACGTTGCCAGGAATTCGAAAACTGGCTCACAGACAACAAACTGAGATGGCATATCAGATTAGGAAAACGTTCGAGATGCATGCAAACGAGCCTACGCGCTAAACTCCCTCGTCGGTGTTTGCAGGTTGTGAAGGCAGCATTCGCTCGTGAAAGCTTGTATATCGTACGTAACGTAAGCCTATGTGTATTTTGCGTTCTATGGTTCCGGTAATTGTTCATAAACACCCTTCGAAAGCACTGCTACTGTGCTTAAAAATACGCCTTGCTTGGCACAGCGACCGCCAGCACGTCCCTCTACGTTCTCTGGACAATTGACGATACGGAAGAACGAACAAGCACATAATGTAACGGACGTAGCGATGACGTTACAAACCTTTGCAACGTTTGGTACACTGTACCTTTACAGCGCCGGTAGCAAAGTAAACATGCACCTTTAAGTGGTCGTGTGGCTATTTCACGCCAGTCGTCGATGCTGCGTCTGTGTTTTATCTTACAGGGAGTAGAAATTGTGCAGAAGTTCTCTGAGCGTACTCGTCCCGAAAACAGATAGCGCTCGACAAACCTGGTTTGACGGCATTTTAGCGGCAATTTTTTGTTATTATTTCCAGCGCATTGTGTAAACGCACCTCTAAACAACACTTTTATTGCGACTCGTTTCTGTTTTCACGCGTTTTGTTCAGTCCAAGTGAGACCGAATGCTTTGGTCCTGATTTTTCGCGCACCCAAGTGCGTCCTCAGAAAGAGAAAGTAGACTTCTGCAGGCGGTGTCACTGGACGGGGCTGCCAACCTTTCGTCACCCCGCCTAGTACAATGGTCGGCGGAAGCGCGACGGAATCTTGAAGAGGCTCCCGGCCGCCGCCGCCTTTGTTAAACGTGTGCAGGCCTGCAACGATACCGCTTTATTCGTTGAGTACGTGCGAGGTCCACCTGAAACGGATGTGCCCGCCGCTCCCGGGGAGCCCAACTCAGCGGCGCTCGTCTCCCTCCTCTCTTCTTCGATCGAAAGCTTCCCCCTGCCACTGAGTGCGTAGCAAGGAAGTGAAGCGAGTAAGGGGGGCGGGAATCGGAGTTGAAAGCCCTAAAAATTCGCCCGGCGTTTGCCAGCCTGGCGCATGGAGGAAAAGGAAGGAGGCGCGAACCATGTTTGGAAAACCACTTCTCTCGGCGTGACCCGCCTCCTCTTCCCTGTCGCCGGTGCCCACTGCCGGTTTTGCTGCCACCCTTGTTCGCGCTGCCGAGTTCCCGTCGGTCATCGTAGTGCTCGCAGCTGCTTAATAGGCGACGAATTTTTTTTCACACGCAGCTGTCACTATTTCCTGCTCTGGTTTAGTTTCACAGCTTCGCAAAAAACTGCCTTGTCACATTTGGCAATTTTGTTAGCCTGCGCAACAAAAAACGACGACTAAATAAAATGTATTTTCGAACCATGGGTCTCTCGGAAAGAAGATTCCGGTGCACAAAGTCCGTTCGCATAAACTTTGGGCGTTTTCCTGTGCGTGTGTTTCAAAGATTTCATGCTGAGCTCATACCTTGTTTGGTAGCTTGTACTCACCCTTTTAGAGTTTGAAACTGTCAAACGAGCAAGTTAAATTAACCCTAAACAAGCTCAAACGTCCTGGTCCCGGCGCATTTGTATACATACGCTTTTCTGTTCTGATAAAAACTGTTCTAAAAGAGCTCCTGTAGCGGGATGGAAGGGAAACAGAAACACCATGCCAAAAGTAGCACTTGACCACTTGCAGTAATAGTAAACATGTCGGCCGAGCATCCCACGCGGCTCGGTTTCAAGCCCAATTACAGACAAAACGATTATGTGCGACGCCGCCAAGTATGCTTTAGTTTACGCAGTTGGATCAGGCGCCAGCATTGCATTAAAAGCCCTTTAATGCACTGATAACCTTGCCTCCTCGCACAATCGAAGCTCCTATGAAGGGTAAGCAGCTTCGATTGGTGAAGGACCTTCGAAGGGTAAAGTATAACGTTCGGGGTATACTTGTTCGAAACCTTTCTTGTTCTCAGAGAGAGCGCGCAATGCTGAAATATACACGATGTGACAATACCACGCGACCTCGGAAGATGGGCCACGCACTGCTGGGTTTGTTTCCCGGCATTTAGTTTAATCGCGAACGGTGGCCAAAAAGCCAGAATTTTCTGCGCGCGTATGATTCTGGCCGCTACTTTGCCCGTGATTCAGTTTCAACAGCAGCACATTTGTCCCTCTCGGGTGTTGCTGGCTGGGACGGCATGATGTACGGGGTCGTGTAAGGGACCCAGCGCAAGAAGTAAGGAAACGAAACGAAGTTTTATTCGTCCTCTGAAATACCGGCATGCAGCGCCACCGATGAGCGCGCGAAAGGAACATACGGTCGTTAACCTTTTGTTAGGGACACTCCGTTCTTCAGGAAGAGCTGTCCATAAAAGGGGTCCTTTGTACAATAAAAACACTGCTGAAAAGTCATGGAAACAAAAAGAAAGAGACAATTAAGATTTGCTTCGAGCTTTCCATACAATTGCTTATGCATTTCGCATTTCAGTGTTCGTAGCCACCACAGGTGCGATAGAGATGGACCCTGTTGTGTTTATATTAAACATGCTGCCAAATATTCTATAAAGACGCATGCCCGGGGATCCTTTTTCCATCTTGAAAGCCGTAGGAAAACAGGTTACCCCAACCGGAAACAAGTGCAGATGATAAAAACGTGTTAAAAGCGAAATGGACACCATAGTTTATTCTTTGTATTCTCGCGCACTTCGTCATTTTTGGTACCACCTATTTTAAACGGTGCATGCGCTCTTCTACGACGGCTACGGTCTCAGCTGTGACTGGCGGGACCGTGTAATATGTGTCTGTACTTCATTCTTTGTGACCTGCTGGTGAAAAGATAGAATGGGAACAAACAATTTTCATTGACCATCCGTAGGAGGTGCGCTTCTGGCTGTCGGGTGGTTGCACTGCTGAGCACGACGTATACAGGTACACCCTGTATTAGTACACCCTACGCGAGTGCACATGTACTAGAAGATTCTTCTAGTACACTCTCACCCTACTGCGGCGGCTGTTTTTCTGGCCGAGGCAAAAAACTAGAACTCCCGTGTAGAGCGATTTCTTCACATGTTAAAGATCCCCGGGTGGCCTACGTCTACGGTGCGCCTCAAAGCCAAGGTGCGGAGGTTCGGTTGAACGACTGACGACGCCGGCACGTTTGTCACGACATCTCCCCTGCAAAACCACCCCAGAGGATTCTGCGCCACCAATTTAAAGCAGCCCTTAGAGAACGCGACAGGCAGTAGAATAGGCGGATAGTGCTGATAGCCATCGGACTTGCAGAAATCGATCCCTGCTTATTGGCGAGCTGTGAACACTGCGTTGCCACACGGCGCCGGCACGGTGTAAGCGGACGTAGTCTGCACGCCGCTCTCAAGTTTCAAGTGAAATTGACCGCGGTAGGTTGCGTTTCAGAAAAGGCAAATGGTAGCCAAGCATGCATCATGTTTCATGTTACTGCAATCACGGGGGGCGTGTAGCAGTGGGGCACGGTCTTTTTTATGGGTGAAGCCCCTTAGGGGCTGGGGTTGTTGGCATCTCCTGTCGTCGTTGGTGTAGTCGTAATCGTCGTCTCATGTAGTAAGGGTACTAAAACACCGGGACACTCGTGTACGCCTCGCGCTGGAGAGCTTCGTGCTTCAAAGGCAAGTTACAGCAAGGATGTATACCTCTGTATACCCAACGGTTTCACCTCCATTGGCAAAAACCCCAAGGCGCCAAGAATACACTTGTACACTGTATGCTTCGCCCCTCCCCAGGTTTAACGTTAGTGGAGATGGCCTGGGATTTTTTTCATTCGGGTGGAGGCTACGGAGAGCTTAAAAAATTACGCGTACATTCTGGTACGTTTGGTAAGATCGGCACCGGTACAATCGTTTCGCCCTCCAGGTCCACTGAGGACGGAAAGAAGTGTCATGAACAGCACTGCGACCTCGCGTGTAAATCGACAATGCACATAGATAATGCATCCGAGCTCGCTAAATCCACGGGGCAACTTGGTTTGCCTGTTTTATTTTGTTCTATAGGGTGACAGCCATAAGTATACAAGGGGCTATTCTATTTGTGAACGCGTCGCAGTCCAAGCGCGCATGCACGAGAATGCCTGAGGCCACCCACGCAAGGCGACACAATGGCCGGCGCAGCGGGCCTCAGCAGAGAAAGCACTGAGAAGGTTCAAAATGCATGCAAAGGGCTGCGTGATGGTTGTCGCCATGCTTGACCTACCGCACTGCGAGCTCTCGCAATTATGTGCAGATATTTCTCTAAGACCTCGATGTGCACAGTTTCGAAACAATACTTGGTCTGCAATATATTCTAAACTTCATGACCGTTCTTCCAACTCAGTGAACGCTTTCTCGGCGTTTACGCAACATAATAGGCTCATTTTGCATTGTATTGGAATCACTTCGCCAGGTGCTTCTTCATCGTTGCTTTGTTAGTAGCACAGTGCACTCCAGCATTCTCCACCTCGAACAGAGATTGGGAACACCTGCGGATGAAGTAGCGTTGGCAAATGCCAAGCAATGTTTCCACAATAGCAGCGGCTATAGTCAGGAATGCACGAGGGATGCGGTCGATCTCTAATATCAATAAGAAATTTCTCTGCAGTGCTTCTCTGATGAAACAGCTAATGCGGTGTTTCTATGAAATACAGTAACATCAGCCTTCTCGTTCTTGCGAAAAGGGTTTTCTTGAAACATTAGCCGCGTCTGACGTTGGGGCCTTCGCTCTACTCTGCTTGGAATAAGCGTCGCGAGCTTGCGTCTACGCTTCGGTTCTGCCTTTGTTAGCGCGCGAATAGCATAACCGGTAAAATGCTTCTTGATGATCATATTGATGTCAGACGTTCGAAGCGTATATGAGTTAAATCAGATGTGACGCGCCTTATAAATCGCCGCTTATAGCTGCGCCACGTGGGATTCTCCACTCATTTACGCACGGTGGATCGTCACAAGTTGGTAATCGCATTGGGTCCATTCTTCCGTGCGTCTAATCACTGACCACTATGTGTGCTTACATTTTCCCGCAGTAACTTTAAAATTCTGGGTTTGTTTCCAGGTGCGTTCTTGTCGCTGTATGCGACAAGAAACGTAGAACACGCACTCGGGCACAGTGTGCCCACACTGTCCTTCACCGCGAACACCCATGTGCGGCCCACGTAACGACACATGTCCTAAAGCTTCCGCATTGCACTATGATGAATAATTTAGGAGCCTCGATAGCCTGTCCCCTGTCGAAGTACCAATCTACACCGTCGCTCTGCGCTGACATGTCGCCTCACGTGGGCTTCCTGCGTAGCCATTTTTGAGGCCGGAATTTCTTCACTGGGCGAAAGAGCGGCGTTGCTGTCAGGTAGACAAAATGGCCGCCGCTGTTAAGATTAAGAAACGCGTACAAACTTGGTCTAATTTGTGCTTAAGGGCGCATGTGAATTATGGGGATCGAGCCTGGGTCTCCAGAGTGGGATCCGAGTGCGTTGCCGCTCCTCCACGTAACCATTTTTGCCTGCGGAGGGACTAGCCTAGGCGTGCGCCGCCAGCTTCACATCACGTGAAAGGTGAAAGTGACGGCACATGAGTAGGAGAGGTGCACATGGAACTCCGATTCTAGGGAATCTGTGCCTTTAAGTGTCGCAGTCTGCCAGTCGAAGTTACCCGCGCCCAGCGAACACGAAGTCGAAAACAACAAAGATAGGTAAGCACGACGTACGAGTAAAGAAGTATATGATAGATGTCGCCACGTGAGGCCACAATTCCTTCCCCTAAGCAGGCTTAAGTGCTCCAAGACTTTTTCTTCGTGACAGCAGCTTAACAGCCATGACACGCTCCCACTGAACTTCATAAGCTTGAAGGCACTGCGGCCAAGACCATTAGCCAGCGCTCGCGGTTTTGACGTCACGTGATAGCTCCGAAAACTGAAACTTTCTGCAGCATAAAAAACGTGTTCACCGAAACAGTCTTTTTATCTCTCAGCCTGTACTGACATTTGCATTCCTGCGTTCTTCTTTTTTTTTTCAACCACTCATTTTAAAGAGGTCGCCGACTTAGTTTCTCTGTCTTCGCCCATGGTGGCGCACCAGGTGCAGTGATGAGACAGCCGCCCCTTATCTTGAGGGTTACTTTAGCCCTGTGACAAAGCTTTGTTAGTACGTCGCGAACTGTCAGATAAGTATGAACGCGTATGACCAATGCCAGACGAAAGGTCCACATCGTGCATGATGACAGAGCATTGACACAAGGCTTGGAGGATTACCGAAAACACCTTACAACCTCAATAAATTTTGACCTTCAAACAACTGCGCCTACTTTTACGGTGTCCTTCATCAATGCACATTTGAAGTGTCAAAGCGGCTCGTTTTCTCTACCGTGTTTTAGTGCCGTGTTTTCATTTGTTTCCTTAATGCCTGCCATGGTCGTATGTTCGAAGGCGACCATTGTTTTATCGACGAGGTTACAAAAAGCTCACCTCTATATATGACTTCCTTCTTTTTTACCCCGTTTTCGATGCTTCCGGTGGGCGAGAATTTTTCTTTTTTAGGAAGATGAGGTCAAGCAGGGGACGCGAGACGTTGTATGGGCTTTCGTGTCAGACACCGAAGCAGTTCAAAGTGAATTTCTGTCCTATAATTTATCTTCACAGCCTAGGAATTAGTGCATTTCTGTTCCAAAGGAGCTGAGCATGCTTTGTGTTCCGGCACGAAAAGAACCTGCAGAGAGGAAACGACAAAAAAATCTTTTTTACGGTGCGAATCGCCAGTACGATAGGATATTGGAGGAACAAGCGTCCCACAAGAACGTGTCACATGACGTCCTTCACGCTTTCCCAAATTCTCGAGTGCCAACGTGCCGGTAATTAAAAAGTGTCAGCGTTGCGTCGGTATTTGTGTCGACTTTTCGCGCCGGCAAAGTGGGTCGCAAGGTCATTGACAGCTGTAGTCCTGCTTGGTTTCATGTGTCTAGACTATTTTTAGCTTCTTGAAGCCGCGAACTACCGACGAGGACAAAACAAAGATGTCGACACAAAGCGCTTTGTGTCGTCATCTTTCCCTCGTCCTCGTCGGTAGTTCGCGCTTTCATGAAAAAAAATATTATATCAAGTTGCCCAAGCAACCACGCTTGCAATTTTCATACCTATACTCCTTGTATATTTTATTGCCCTGTTTTGACTGGGCACAGACTTAGTTTTCCTCCGTGACTGCAGTGCCATTGGCACTACCACACTGACGTAATAGGGCGTGTGGAAAATAAATGATGATAACTAAACACACGGCGACAATTGATGACTGACGCGAGTTGTCACCTGATTGTGTGGTGGTAGGCCGCAGTCACATTCTGGGTGTTGTCACGTCTAAAGCACCCAGGTGGGCTCAGGAGTGCGAGCTGTCCTGCTGCTTTAATCTCGCAGCTTGCTTGCAGCTTGCTTGCCTGTAATTGCACTTTTTCAGAACCCAAGGTTTGAAAGGAAAATAAAATGCAATCACAGTTTGTTTCCAGTCAGCCAGCCGTTCGAGTGCCAACCTTCGGTGCAGCCCGAAGCCAGCAGTTATGGTCTGCGCTCAAGTCCCTCGGGCCACTCGAGCGCGTTGACCGGATGATGGGCGTGTCGCCGCGATGCGAAGTGTCAGCCGCACGTCCCGACGACGTCTCAGCGCTCTCAAAAGGGTCCCACGTCTGAGCTTGACGCGGCGTTGACAGCGGAGGACGCCCAGTCCGCAGTTACACGACTCAATGCGGGGAGAGCAGACACTTCTGGATTCTTTTATTGTCGGGAAAAGGAAGAAAAACCCTCGAGTCAAGTCGTCGCCGTCACTGCCCCATCGCGTGTTTGCAATGGCCGCGAAGAAATAGCCATCGACTTCTGCAGAGTGGATTGATCCAAATGTGTTCGAAAACGCTAACATTTGTGCATCGTTTTTTCTTCTTTACTGTCCGTATTGCGGAAATCCTGAGAATCCCCGCCCATTCCCCTTGCTCCCTTTCAATTGCGGCCGCGCAGTACACAAATAGGCGCGCGTGCTCAAATGGCCATAAAGACTTCTCTGGCCAACAATATCTGCAAAGGATTAACCATCTTCCTATGCTCTCTCCCGCCCTTTTCAATAGGGAGGGGGAGATCGCGGTGGGGGGACGTCACAGAAGCGGCAGCAGGGAGGTTCTCCCCAAAGAGAGAATAAACTAGCCGAGGGCCCGCACTCGTTTCCACAGCGTGCCGCGCTTTCTTGTACTCCGCATTCGTCCTCTCGACTTCTTCCCGCGCGCGCTTTGTGCTCCCACGGAGTTCGGACAAGTGGCGGAACGGACAGACTCAAGTTGACGTCGACTGTCGCGCGGTCGCGCTGACAAGAGGCCCTCCTTTGTCCCGAATGTTTTTCGCTTCCGGGGGTATAAATAAGGACGCGCGTGATATGCCGCGTTGTTACACACCCGGCTCTCTTCGCAGGTTTGACGAGACGTCAGAATGCTTCTTTTTTCCTATCATAAGCTGGGGTTAGAGCGCAGAGTTGTGTATTTGGCAGACGGGAGGTTGTCGGAGCTTTCACTGAACTACGGCCGCAGAGTTAAACACATAAGCTGAGCGGATAAAGTTGTCGTTTTCTTCTTATGAGTAGAAAAGGTTCAGAATTCGGTCTTTGCCTGGGGGCATTGTACTTGTTGGCCCCGGCTATGGTGTTTCTAGGGTTGGATTTCCTACGGTCAATTCGCCGATGAAATTGTAAATGTCATTTGTGTATCAGTTTTATGACGAGCCGGGTGCGGGAGGGTAAAGAACAACAGTTTATTGCGCGTCGGTTATTTATACAGATAGCGGGAGAGGGGGCAAGTGCTCTCCAGATGCACATGCGTATCTATAACCGCTACGATCACTTTCCGCGCATGCAAGGTACATCGCATACGATACATATTTCATCTTTCAAAACAAACAAAGAATGTAAACTAAAAAACAGCAGCAGCTTAGCTTAAAGGGACACTGAAGTGAATTTGTCAAGCTCCCGTTTTTGCTTGCACTGCGTAGACTGGCTCAAATTAGCACACTTTTGATCGTTTATCCGGTTGACAAATCGGTAATTATTTTACAAAGCGCGAAAGAAGAAAAACTACCATGCGCGGTTGGCGGCGGCCGCACCAACTAAGGCTGTGACGTTGAGAGGAGGGGCGCCGTGATTGGACGATGCCCAAGGCTAGCAATCACACAAGTTTCGGTTTCGGTTCTGTAAAACATAACCAATGGCTTTGTTGGATGGGCATTCTCAATATCTCAGTAATCATCGTACCGCGCTTCTGCCATGTTGTCGGCTGTAAAATGCACAAGATAAGCCTCCCAGGACGGCTTGTAGTCGTAGCATTCACTAGCCGAGACCTACGCAGTGCATGAAAGCCCTCCGCGTACCCGCAGACGCCCAAATGTCATGCGCTTTTCCCCCATATTTGGAGCTTGCCTCCCTCATGCCTGTATCGTAAAAAGCGTGTTCGCACCAGGCCAAGGGTCTGTTCATTCAGGCCTGTGCCCACTGCCTGCAAGCAGTCGGTGCTTATGGCAACAGCACGCCAACGAGAACTCGCTAGCGCGCCAGTGCCAGCCTGCGCGCGTTTTGTGAACTAGTTCGTGTAGCCATGAACGTTGCGGCCCAAAAAAAGGTGAACTCAATATAGAAAACATCGGCGGAAAACAAAAAAGTTAACTTACAAAAAAAAAAAGCACGTACCCGCGGGTATTCGAACCCGTGACTCGCAAAACATTTGCGGTGAAATCCCAGCGCCCCAGACCGCTAGGCCACGAAGCGGGACGCGAATGCGTTGCTAATATAGGGTATATATTGTACAACCGGTTTACACTTTTATTTAATTTTGGCATTTCAAGCCGCTTAGGTGACTATTTGTTGTACTGCGATCGTGCAGTAAGCGTCGCCCGAGTTTCCACAGTAGCTCACGTCTAGCAATTGCATTTCGTAGACGGAAAAGCGTTCGCAGATGCGTAATCGTGCTGCTGACCGCTGTGCTTGTTCGCCCAGCGCAAAAAAGTGCTTCCCGCGCCCTAGTTTTACGCTGTACGGTAAAAATATCAGTTGATTTTATTTGCTTAGTACCTATATTGACTTCGCTGACTCTTCTCCCGCCTTCAAGAGGCCTTATATTTTCCTACTGGCGTACCAGTCAGCGAAGCGTCGCATGTGCAGCGCTTGTGTGAAGCGACCTTGACTTGGAGCTAGATACAGTGTACAAACAAACCAAGTAAAGAAAGGCACATTCTTCCATTCACAAACGTGTCCTGGCTTCGTTTCAACTAAGCGAACGAATTGCGACCAAGCAATTTTTTTTTTAACCTCCTTGATTGCGACGACCCGCCGGCGGCCGGCGGACGAAACGCTGGGCCGACTGACTCTGTCGGCCGGGGAGCCGTGCAGTAGCGCAGCCGTGGCGCAGCCAATTGCCAGCTCATCCCCTCCTGACGTCACACGAAAACGCCACAGAAAATGGGCGAGCGTAAAGAGAGGAGGACAGCGTTTTCGAATTAGTTTTTCTACTAAATAAAATCGCGTAAACGCGCCTAGAGTGGTCGGAACATGGCCTGGGGACTCCGGACTACAATTTGCGCTAGTAATCCCGCAATGTTTACATGTCACTTCAGTGTCCCTTTAAGCAATCTGCTCAAAGTTTCTGTCGTATACTAAGCGTCGCGGAGGCCCCCGTTGTCTCTGTGGTCTTAATACCGGTGCACTGGATATTCTATTTTCTCTTGACACGACAACCGGGTACTCTTGCACCGTTACGCTTTCTTCGGATGGGTCATCGCTGTCGCCATGAGTGTCGTCTGCTCGTTCACGCCTATATGCTTCGTTCGTCCGCATCAAGTGGCTTCGATTTCGACGCAGACGCTTTCCTTCTTCCGTGATGATGTCGTAGGACCTTGGCTCCGCAAGTCGTTGTAGCACTCGTGCTTTTGTAACCCAAAAATGCTTTTTGACGCGCACCACGTGCCCTTCGCTTAGCGGTCGTAGTGTTTGCCTGTTGTCGCTTGTCTGCCGATGCTTGGGGATGTTTACTGCGGGACCACCTTGGAAGTCTGGGAGAGTCGTTCGTATACCTTTCTTCCCTGCAGGATCTCTGCTGGCGACGCTCCTCCTTCCAGTGGGGTTGTCCTGTAAGCGAACAAGCCAAGCCAGAATTCTTGCTTACTTTCAGCAGTTTTCTTCAATATGCGTTTAACCACTTGCACCCCCTTTTCGGCTAGGCCATTCGATTGGGGATATCGAGGACTAGATGTTGTGTGCCGGAAGTTGTATTCTCGAGCAAAGGCTTGAAATTGGTTGCTCGAGAAGGGTGGGCCATTGTTCGAACATACCTCCATAGGTATGCCGTACCTTGCGAAGATGGCGCTCGTGGCATCGATAACGGTGCTCGCCGATGCATCCTTGAGTAGTTTCACTTCTGGGAAGTTGGAGAGAGAATCATATATGCATAAATAAGGCTTGCCACCTTAATGAAAAATATCAATGCCTACTCGGCACCACGCTTGATCAGGCACTGTGGGCATTAGCAGCGGCTCACGTGGCTGACTGTACGCGTACTTTCTGCACACTTCGCAATTTTGCACGAAAGTTTCAATGTCGATATTCATTCCAGGCCAGAAAAGAGTTTCCCTCGCTCTTGCCTTGCATTTGTCTATACCCAAATGCCCCTGGTGAATTTTTTCTAGCATTTCCCGCTTCATGCTGGCTGGTATCACAATCTTGCAGCCCTTTAGCAGTATGCCTTGTACTTGCGAGAGCTCCGAGTTAGCCGGTTTCAGCTGGCCTTCGACCTTTCCGCCTTCGGTGACCATTTTGAGAACCTTATTCAGGTATTCATCCTTTCTGGTTTCTGTCGCCAATCGTTTCAGGGTTTCTTGACTGACGCGATACGAAAGCACACTCACGGCATGGACTTCAACGTCTTCGCTGTCGATGTAGTCTTTCCCGCCGTTGATAGAAGACCGGGACAGCATATCGGCCAGGAAAAGGTGCTTCCCTGGAACAAATACAATCGTAGTGTCGTAACGAAGCAATCGCAAGAAGAACCTTTGCAGCCTTGGTGGCATGTCACCAATTGGTTTCTGGGATATTGCAAGAAACGGCCAGTGGTCAGGCTCTACGACGATCTTACGACCATATGTGAAATGATTAAATCTTTCCAATCCATACATAATAGCCATCGCTTCCTTTTCAATTTGCGAATATCTCTGCTGGGTCTCGGTGAGCGCTTTAGTAGCGTACGCAACCGGCTTCCAAGTGTTGTCTTGATACTGTAGTAACGCAGCACCCAATCCGTTTTGTGAAGCATCACGCGATATTTTTGTGTCCTTCATCGGATCGAAGAGTGCTAGTAGCGGCTAGTTGGTTATGCTGTCGCATAGCTGCTCCCATTATTAGGCATGGTTCGCCATCCACTCAGATTCAGTGTCCTGCTTCAGCAGATTTCGCAGTAACTGTGTTTTCTGCGCTAGAGCGGGCAAAACTTGTTGAAGTAATTTACCACGCCAAGCATCCGCTGCACTGCTTGCTTGCCTTTCGGCTCTGGCAGTTGCATCATACATTGTATGAGGGAGGGGCTTGGCCTTACGCCTTCACTGCTGATTACATCCCCCAAGAACTCAATCTTATAGACGCCGATCGTGCACTTCGCTTCATTGAAAGTTAGCCCGGCGCGTTCAGCCGCTTCTATAGGGCGGACCTGAGCCGTTTATCGTGTTCTTCTCTCGATCTGCCCAAGATAAGTATGTCGTTGACACCGGGCTGATCTTCGAAGATTTAGTTTAGAATCTTTTGAAACACCTCTGATGCCGAGGAAATGTCGAACGGTAACCGCAAAAAGCGGTATCGCCCGAACGGTGTTGCAAAGGTGCAAATTCTAGAAGTTTCGTCGTCCAGGGGTATTTGGTGGAAGCAAGCATTTGCATCGAGGCGTGTAAAAACGGTTGCTTCAGCTAGTTCGGCCTCGATGTCTTCGCGCGTAGGCATCTGAATGTGCTCCCTTTAGATGCATTCATTGATTTTTCTTGGGTCCATGCATTTTTCTTGGATCCAACAGGGCTTACCCAATCGGTGGGTTCCGTAACTTTGACGATGATGCCTCCCTGTTCCATGCGTTGCAGCTCCTCCCGTAGTGGCCTCTGCAGGGCTAGAGGAACACGTCTCGCGTTTCCGACGACCGGAACGGCACCATCCCGGAGAACCATGTGGTACGGACGCTGGACGCAGCCCGTACCACTGAAGAGATGACGAAATTTCTCCACCACGTGCTCTGACAAGCCCTCCGCAATGCTGTGCACTTTCCGAGAGAAAAGCTTGAGGTGCTCGCATGCTTGCAGTCCGAGTATTGCTTGTCTTTTCCTAACGATGAAAAATTGCAGGATAGCGGTGCGACTGTTGACTTCTACCTTTGCTGTTATGGTGCCAAAGTGTTCGATTTCGCTCCCGCGGAAGGACCGCAAGTTTGCACGACTGTGCGTTAGTGGTGGTTTTGGCTGCATTTTGTTGAAGATACCGAAGGGAAGGATGTTAGCTTGCGATCCTGTATCGATTTTCAGTCGTACCGACGAGTTTCCCACTTTTGCTTACTCAACCCAGTCGCGCTCGCCCACCTTGCTCTTGACAGCTACATCCAATATGTCAAATTCTTCTGCGACAGTGAGCTACTGACCCGATTATCGGATTTACAGCAGACAGCAAAGTGGTTTTTTCGCTGACTTTTGCGACAGGTGCGCCCAAATGCCGGACAGCTTTGCGGTGCGTGCCGCCGGCGGCATCCTTGACAGCTGTAGTTTGGCTGTTCCAGGTGAGGGACTGAGCTGGTCTTCCGGATCGGGTCAACTTGTTTGTGGTCTCGCTCCCATTCTTCTTTTTGTGCCGCTGTTGCTTCGGCTGCCTTGAAAATTTGTTCGGCTTTCGCAAGAGTCAGTTGGTTATCTCGTAATAACTTTTCCCTGACTTTTTCATCATTCGTACCAAAAACAATGTGGTCTCTAATCATAGATTCAAGTAGCCCGCCAAAGTTACATAGCCGTGCTTGTGTCTTCAAGTCACGCAAAAAATGCTCGAACTCTTCACCCTGCTCCTGCACCCGCTTCCTGAATAAGCACCGTTCGTGAATTTCGTTGCTTTGGTTCTTGAAGTACTCTTCGAATTTTTTCAGCACCGTCGCGTAGTCGGTATCACACTACCCTTCAGCAAAAGAGAAAGTGTTAAATACCTCAATCGCTTCGTCACCTGCGGCTGTACAGTAGCGCTGTCTTCGTTGCCTCTGGCCGTGTCGTCGGGGCTGTCTCTGTGGCCGTCAAGAATTGCTGGAACTTCTGCTTGAACGGCTGCCATTTCTTTCCTACGTCCCGTTTAAGGCGTAGTGCACCTGGCGGCCGCAGCGAATTCATTCTGGGGTTTATGTCGCCGGTTTTAGCGTTCCAAGATGTAGGCGTTAACGCAGGCCACTTCTGACACCATGTATCAGTTTCATGACGAGCCGGGTGCAGGAGGGAAAAGAACAACACTTTATTGCGCGTCGGTTATTTATAGAGATAGCGGGAGAGGGGGCAAGTGCTCTCCAGATGCACATGTGTATCTATAACCGCTACAATCACTTCCCGCGCATGCAAGGTACATCGCATACGATGCAATTTGCAAACCTTCTGGTCACGAAATTCTGACCTTGTAGTGGTCAGTAAAAGTAGAAGGAAGTAGTAGAATTTATCTTGAGAAATGAATATCAATGTTTTAGAGGAGAGGTGAATGATTTGACTGAAGACCAATAGGTCTAAAGATGTACTGGCCCACACCATGACGATTTCCGTCTAGGCCGAAAACTTCGCATGAGTCCTCACGTCTTTCGGCATCATGTGCGTTTTTATTCTTTTTATTTAGGGGAGGGGGGGGGTGCTGGGGAGGCTCTCTAACGCCATGTACATATACCTATGTTTTCTTCTTTCACGTTTCCGTTCCCTCTTATTAGCTGTGGGGCGTGCTGGTGAATTTTGATTATTATGCCTACAGTTCGTCTGTGAATCACATTTTGTTCCTTATTGGTTTTTTATTGATGTTCTCTTTCAGTTACAAAAGGTTCCTGATTTTGGAGAGGCCGATGGCACCACCTCACAGCCCTCTTCAGTATAGTAGCCAATAAATCTATGCGTCGTTTGCACGTCTCTACAGGGCTCTCATGTCGTCCCATGTAGGTAATCTCTGGGGGCCCTCACTCTAGTTATACACAATTACTTGATCGCCTGTCAAGTGGGACAACAAGTTTATTTCCAATACAAGTTTATTTCCAAGCGCACGCCGGCTCACGCTAGAAGGGTAGCTGAAGCCATGGTAACTCGGCCACGAGGAACTACCATGCAGTAGCTTGAGTGACCTCTATACGTGTCGAAACATGACGAATTCAATGTTTCTGACACTCGTGGTATCTTTGAAACCAGGCTGGGAAAAAATGTACTTTCTGCATGCACGTTCCCGCTATTGACAGATGTTCCAGTCAGACAGAAAGTGTCAGCTGTCAGTCGCTACATCCCTCTGCCCATTTGGGATGTTCTATGGTTACCCTAAACGGTGCGGTATATTCATCAATGTATCTACGCAAGAAGAGACCGCGCAGTAATTAAATCAAATGGTGACTGTTTTCCTTCTGTACGGGAAGAGAAGCGAACAGGGGAAAAACAGCCACCAGTGCTGTTTCATATAGAGCTTCAATACTGATACTGGTGTCATGGGATGCCATCCAGTTCACAGGCTCTGAACAATGGCTCTTCCACGTATGCCTACGTCGTTGGTGACGGAACTGTTGCTCACCCGGATACGCGTCAACGCTGTGGCACTCGGCGAGCTGTTCGTCGGTGCGTGCGCCACGTGCTTGCCGAACTAGCGAGAGGGATGGCGCCCGCGGGGTGCCCAGAAGACCAAAACAGTGTTCCGTACACCTCACAGATTTGTGACGCGCCCACATCATCTGTCAGCGTCATCTCTAATGAGTTCTTATGATAGCTTTTGACATCCTTCCTGTCCTTTTTTTGGCATCCGTCCATTATATTCCAGCGTGTGCCGTACACAACGGCACTGAAATTTCACCTCGGCCTAATGTATGAAGGAAAGTGTGACATCCACCTGAATGCAGCCATATACAAAGGAAGGCTATACAGCTTTCTCAGAAATCTCGCAGTTGAAGAAAAATTCGTCCTGATCCAGGATTCGAACCCGGGACGACCGCTTAACCGGAGCAGTCGCTCTACCAACTGAGCTAACCAGGAGGCTAGCAGTTTGTAGCGCGAGAGCGAATTGATCAACAGCTCGAAGTGAGGGACAGGTGTGAATCGACCAGATTTAGGGAAAATCCCCAAGGTGGAGTAAGTGTCTATGAAGGAAAGTGTAACATCCACCTGAACGCAGGCGGTAATGGCCATACAGCAGCCATACGGCTACGGCTACGAATTTTTCTTCAACTGCGAGGTTTCTGAGAAACCTGTATAGCTTTCCTTTGTAGCAGTATGGCTGCATTCAGGTGGATGTCACACTTTTCTTCATAGAAACTTACTCCACCTTGGGGATTTTCCCTAAATCTGGTCGATTAACATCGGCCTAATGTATTTTCAGCGTACAGCACGCACCACCAAATAAACTGGGACATGACTTATATTCCTGTGAAAGGCGTTGTTGATGAGTTAAAAGCATTTGAAATAGCTGCGTAACAGTCGACACTGCACCTGGCGGCGGATCGCACAAACATTACGGCGTGCACTTCTCCCATGGTGGCCGCGCGAGGGAAGCTTTTGCGCGCATGTTTTCTTCCCAGCTGCTTGCCGACCAGCCGCTCTCTCGCCGTCTGCAGCATCACTGCGGATTGGCTGTAATGAACGCGGTTATTCCAATTTTGATATCAATATAGTCGATTTTCACCAGTCGTTTGCGGCGTACATACGCGCATTTCAGCTGTCCCTTTTTGTATCTTGCCGTCTTTTAAGACTGCCTATGCCGAAATAAAACTCTGAAGAGGTCAAAATTGTAAGCGTAGTTCGTCTTTTAAAGTCACTTAATTGTAAGGGCATGGAAGCTGGAAGCGTAGTCTGAGAGCTCTGATTGATGTTGAACATTACGTCACACCAATATTGTTGTAAGGTTGTAGCGGAATAATTAACCGTTACCATGAACCTATGCAGCGAATCCAGCGATAAATTATTCGGTTACGCGCATCCAATTACCGGCTGATTCGCTGAATGAATCAAAAACCCTACCGCTGCACAAATTTGAACCACCTTTTTTTATTCGATTAATAACAGGAATATACGTCATGCACACTGAGAGAAGCGACATTCAAGCTCTGTTCGTGTTTTAAGAAGCTCAACTCCAACGTGCTCCGTTAGGTCACATGGAGAACGATCATGCTCGCTGGTATGCATTTCTGTTGCCTCATTTTTCGGACCATTCTCACCCACGCAAAATTTCCCGGGGAGTTTTATGTGCTGAGTCTCGTGCAATGCAATAACAAGCCTTCTTTGCATAAAAGTACGTAGTTAAGTGAAGAACCAAAACCTCTCAGTTCAACACCGAAAAATAACACAAATTTCTCGGTTCACTGGGTGGGCTGTACATAAGCTTCCCATGTTTTCTTGTCTTGTATTCAAGGGCGTCATAAAAATTTAATGGTTCGCGGTCATGTCGTGATCAGGGCAGACGTCGAAGCCCCATAAACATGGTCCACCATGCTAGTGCAAGAGAAATATTTACATACAGTCGTTATGGAGTCGGTGGTCTGGTCCATGACCCTTCCTTCACAACGAACCCAGAAACTGTCAACGTGCATTTGTACCCCTTTCCCGCCTCCGTACGCCATTCCGCATTGTCATCGAAGAAAGCTTCGAATCCTGATTGATTGATTGTGGGGTTTAACGCGCCGACGCAACGCAGGCGATGAGGCGCGCCGTAGTGGAGGGCTCCGGATTAATTTTGACCACCTGGGGATCTTTAACGTGCGCCGAAATCTCGTGCACACGGGCGTTTTTGCTTTTCGCCTCCATCAGAAAAGCGGCCGCCGCGGCCGGGAATCGAACCCGCGACCTCGTGCTCAGCAGCGCAACGCCTTAGCCACTGAGCCACCGCGGCGGGTTAGCTTCGAATTCTGTTAACTATAAAATTTTATCTTTAAAAACTTTATAGCTTAGTGTAATTATCTACCGGGAGTGAATTTTTGTAGGCATTCCCAGTGCTGCACTTGTAGTTTTCTTACCCTGTTTGCTCGAACTTTTTGGCGCGAACATATTTTCTCAGTGAACCCTTTAATATGTGTATTGTATCTGCACTCAGTCGAGCCTGAAATAAAAGGGGCGACAATATGAATCAATTATTGACCGCGTTTTTGCAGTTTACCTTTGAAAGGAAGGGATGGATAATTTGCTCATATTTACTTCACTCTGCTGTTGTTGGGCCTGCCCTTAGTCACAGCTGCAACAGTGACCGTACAGCAATCTGATTGTGGGGATCTGGGTACCGCTGTGGATATAGGTTGTCGGAGTTAGGTTTTTTTCGCATTCGCAGAGAACCCTGGAGATGGAGATGGGGGAACGGTGCAGTGTGAGCTGCAATGTACGGGGGTACGGATGGGATGCTTTCGGCGCCGTTCCCGTGGCGCTGCTCCAGCTCTTTCTTATGCGGCTTTTTTTCAGCCCTACGTGGCGTCTTGGGATCATCGCTTTTTGACGGCTGCTCCTGGAGTGGCCATACATGGCGGCCATACAAGCCTTGCTTGGCTTGGTTTTCGTCGGCGCCATTTCTTTGTGCCGTGTGGACCTTGTTTCCCACGTGGTGCAGGCTGCTGTTACTGTACTGGGGTTTCCAGCACTTCTGATGCCCGGATGACGAACTTTGCAAGCTCCGACGGTGTGTACTAAGTCAAGCTGCTGTCGGGTCAAGGAGAGGGGAGGGGGGGGGGGTATAACGGCTGAGGTGAGCATGCGGTTGTGATGAGGTGAGGTGCAGAAAGATGACCTAAGTTTGAGGTGAGGTCAAAGTTCGCGAGGTCGTTTTCGCACCTCTGGTTGCCACAACGTTCCGTATTCTCACCGAGTGCTGGCGAAAGCGGCATCGAACAGGAATTTTTTCGCCTCTCCGCATGCTTACATTGCCAAAATCGCGGTTAGTGTCAGAAACCGGGCCAGCAATGGCCAAAAAACATTAAAGGAACTTTCCCGAAGGCCGAATTCCAGAGCTAATGTGGTCGCAGTGGCTTCGTGGGTTCTGGTCCTGTATTCTGCAAGTGTACACGGCAGGGTTGCACCTTTCTCGGGGCCGAGCCCGGTACGTACGCGTGCAGGAGGCTCCGTAACGAGCACAAACATAAGTTTTAGTTACGTAATTAGATCTTTGTATCCTCCACGCGCCTTCCTGAAACCGTTACCTTTCTTCGTGCACATCCTGAAAGCCGAAACTAAATCTGTGGTGAAAAAATCAAAACACAGTAACACTGCTCCTCCTCGGAGGGGGCGGAGTTCCTTATGCACGTACAGTTGAACATGCATTTTTTTAGCCAGGCCTATATCTTTCACACTTAACGATAAACATCACCTGAAACAGGAAAGAAAGGAAAGGGCAACCACGCTGACCTTCTTGCTCAGGGCGGCCATGTCAATAGTACTGATGGTGAATGATAAAACGCGGATCAAACACGGGCCGCTGGATTACTGGCCGCGGTGACCTCCAAAAACTGCGCACACAAACAAGCACTCGAGCGAAAGTAAAAACTCCGTAAGCGATACACTGCAACTGTATTTAACTGGCTGTAGCACAGGATATGAATAAAACTATTTTCGTGCACGTAAGCGCAAACAAAAACAGCGCGTCACGACAGTACTAAGTCCTCATCTGCGTGTTGCCCTGGAAAAAATAAAATAAAAGGCACCTCTTTCAGCAGTGCACTGTTGCAGGTGACACCTAATTGCACCCGCCGCGGTGGCTCAGTGGCTAAGGCGTTGCGCTGCTGAGCACGACGTCGCGGGTTCGATTCCCGGCCGCGGCGGCCGCTTTTCTGATGGAGGCGAAAAGCAAAAACGCCCGCGTGTACGAGATTTCGGCGCACGTTAAAGATCCCCAGGTGGTAAAAATTAATCCGGAGTCCTCTACTACGGCGCGCCTCATCGCCTGCGTTGCGTCGGCGCGTCAAACCCTACAATCAAAATCAGACACCTAATTTCGACCAGACGACCATCTTCTTTGTAGCGCCGATAAGTAGATACACTTCGCCTACTTTGTCTGCATTCCAACGTCTTTCAAGAACTACATTGTTGTAGCGATAATCTCGTGATCCCCGACTATTGTAAACTGTTAACTGGGCTATCCTTTCTTTGTAGCCTTTGTGTAGATCTCGCGCTCATTCTGTCCAGTTTTGGTGTTGCGACTTGTGGTACCATGCGAGAACAGCCTCGATGAACGCAATTTTCTCGAGTGCGGCGCATTTTGTGCGCGTCTTTGCTTTTTCCCTTGCCCTTATTCTCGCGCGTTATTTCGAAGCAACCGTTAAATGTAAGGAAGCCTTGTGGGCCCTAAAAGAGAAGTCTGCGGAATAGCGCCAGCAGAAGAGGTAGAATAGGCCGGTCAAGGGGAGGCTACCGTGCTGTGGGAGGAGGCATTGGACACAAAACTCCGCCGAATGTCACATTGCTTTTAGTCCCCTGAAAGAGAAGACGGGACGACTCGTCGGACACTGGTAAAACATTCATTTAAGGAAAGCTCGTTTTAGTCAGAATAGTTTAAGAAAACACAAGGAAAAGCTCGGTCCGTTTACTCCTAACGCAAGCCATTGCCTCCACCGAACTGACCAGAGAAGCCTTGTCTGTTATGCGCGGCGAATATTGTCACGAATTATTATCGTCCGGTTATCTTGTCCCGAGCCTCATGATTTGCTCTTTTCGGAATATGCCGCACTGGGCATTGTTCGATGGGGAAACGGTGTCAGCCTGTCATCACTATCCAAGAGTGTTGTTCGTTGATCACGAATGTTTTAAATCTGATTCTATGGTACTGGACGGAAGAGCGTTCCGAGGTAAATGCATGTTTCGGCAAAAAGTAAATTCCTGGTACGTGCTGGAACCTACGTGGTCACCAGTCATTTGTTCGATTTTTTGCTTTGTGGACCCGTGTCCATACTAACGAGACGAAAGTGCCTGTATTTACCCGTTTCGTCCCCAAAATAGCCGTCCATAGTCCGGACTGCGGGTTTCTATATTAACGGGGCAGAATTGCATGGCGAGAGACCGGTCGCCGAAAATTTCGTCCATATACCGGGTTTCCATATTAACGGGGTCCATAGTAACGAGACATGACTGTAACACAGGCGGGCGGGGCCGGGCAGTAAAAACAAAACATAAACAAACAAACCCAATGCCTAGTTCGCGGCAATATCGTTAACCAGCCAAGCGTTGTCCCACCGCCTGGAACGTGCTACCTCATCCACGCCTGCCGGGCTTCAAGCAATTAAACAAGCCGTTCGCTACATTCTTTGTCAGTACCCGCAGAATGGGCTATATTCATGGACTCAAAGACGGCGCTACAAGCAGTACGAAGCGTCAGCTGTTTCAGCTTTCACGAGCGTGTACCGCAAACGTCCCCTGCCTACACCATCTAATCTACGTCGCTGGGCACGGCGTGACCATAAAATGGATACGTGCGCATTTCGGCATTGTCGGCGACGAGAAAGCGGATACGGCAGCTTGCGCAGGGTTACAGTTGCGGAATGTCAGGAAACTTTTCGTTATAAAGCACGATGCTGCAGCCCTAGCGAAGGATCTTGACTTATAGGAACGAAACCGCCTCTGGTCTTTCCCTGAAACACAGAACCCCTTCCTGCATCATGTGGACTCTGGACTTAGAATGAGGCTACCAGAGTGCATTCCACGTCGGCTAGCCAATCTTTACCATCGGCGGCATCTCAACGTAGCACTTACAAACTCCTATTGCAATCGCCACGGTCAAACCCCCACAAATCCTTATTGTGACAAGTGTGGATACATTGTGACACTGTGACAACTGTGGATATGTATGTACTATGCATACATACACATACATACATACATGCATACATACATACATACATGCATGCATACATGCATTCATACATACATACATACATACATACATACATACATACATACATACATACATACATACATACATACATACATACATACATACATACATACACCCGCCGCCGTGGCTCAGTGGCTAAGGCGTTGCGCTGCTGAGCACGAAGTCGCGGGTTCGATTCCCGGCCACGGTGGTCGCTTTTCTGATGGAGGCGAAAAGCAAAAACGCCCGTGTGTACGAGATTTCGGCGCACGTTAAAGATCTCCAGGTGGTCAAAATTAATCCGGAGCCCTCCACTACGGCGCTCCTCATCGCCTGCGTTGCGTCGGCGCGTTAAACCCTTCAATCAAATCACATAAATACATACATAAATACATACATACATACATAAATACATACATACATACATGCATACATGCATACATAGATACATACATACGTACATATATACATACACACACTGATCAAATCAAGTTGACTAATTAATTTACTGATTGATCAGCGCCAAGGCTCATTCGCTGGGACTGGATATATGAAATTTGGAGATTTCTCTGAATTTTTGACGAAAAGGTTGCTCAGGCGACATTTTTTTCGATTATTGGACCCCCGTCTGACCCCTGGCCTATAAATTTATCGCGTTGTAGATTGCACCAAAAATTACTCATACCATTACTCATACACATCTCTGAAAAAGAATTTTATGATGTTTAGCAATTGGAGTCATAATGGCAAAAATTAATATCTGGCTTATTATTATTGTCATTATTGTCATTATTGGAAGATTATTGTCACAAATTTGTACAACAAACATTTCCTGGCCGTTTTTTTTTTTTTTTTTTTGGGGGGGGGGGGATGCGATCAGCACTTTTACACTTTCACACTTGTTTGACTGTTTTCTGAAATCTGTAACAATTTACCGTGTGGATTGAGGCTTTTATATGTAATTAATCCCTGCCAACCTGTTTGGTCTTCGGACTGCAGTATGTCTTAAATAAATATTAATAAATAGCGGTCGGTTGTGTTGCATTAAGGGTGGGGAAACTGCGGGCGTGGGGAGTCCACAGCCACTCCTCTTGCTGAGACGGGGATCTATAGCCTTTTTCCCGCTCGCTGTTATAGGCAAGTATTTCCTCATCCAGGTCATGTTCTTTCTGGTGTGCACGCACGCTTCGGCCTGAAGCCTAAATTCCCGCAACTATATAGTAGTTTCCGGGCAGCCTGATCGGCTCTCTTGCTATCCCGTACATCGGTATGTACGATGACCCATTTTATAACAACGTGGTTTTTTTTTTCTTCCAGTAGTCGCTAGCAGCAGACTGCTAATACCAAATTAACACTCCTTTCAGGGCCGGTCGGCTGCAAATTTTTACAGCGGCTAGTGAGTCCAGCATCTAGTATAGCGTCTAGTGATATCCGCGTCAGTTTAGACCGTCTGATTAACTTCAACGTGTGCCGAACAGGTGGAATGCGAAAGCGCACGAACAAGCATGGAGGAAAGTAAACCGCCCGCAGGCTCAAAGCGCAAGCAGTGCAACGGAGCTCGCGCCCTCATCGAGTCCGAGTGGCCGCGAGCGTGCCAAAGTGTTCTTGCCAGAAGCTCGGTCACCTTCTGTGAGCGTGATGCCTAACGAACCTGCGGCCAACTCATAAAGAATACGTGAAAAACGAGTACCTGGTGTTGAGGGCTGTTGAGGCTGGAAAAACTCAAGCGATCTTGGACCAAGGTCTCCTCCCCATTACTTTTCGTAATAAACACATGTACCCTCCTCTCTCTCTCTTAATAAATAAGATCTTAAATGCAGGTCATTGCAAGGAAGAAAAAACAACCAGAAACAAAAAACGAATACAGCCAAACAAAACAATATGCCGCTGAATTTGGCTATTACTTACTCACTATGGCAGCCATCCCCCTTCGCAGGAAAGAAAAAAAATAGTTCAAGATGAGAAGGAGAGAAAATCGAAAAAAAAATGAAAAGGGAAGTAACAAAATATAAACGTGTACCTAATGCAACGCCCATACGCGACTAGCTCAGAAGCAAAAGCAGAAACAGAAAATATGGAAAATTAAGCAAAAGAAAATAACGTAACAAAGAAACAAACGGGTATGTAATCCTGAGTCTTCACTCGAATAACTTAGAAACGAAGAAATAAATAATTCAAATCTGAAAACTCACGAAGGCACAGTGGTCTATTTAATCCAGTGCCCTCGCGCTTTTAACTTAGAAATAAAAAAACAGGAAAAGGCGTAGTCTGGAGTGATCTGTTACTTCGACGCCACTTCGACACTCTGCTCTTCCGACAGCTTTCACATTGAGTGGAACGGCTTAATTTTTTTTTGTTAACCGTGCAAGGTTGATATTGCATTACAGGGAATTGTACCTTTATATTTGCGGCTCGTTTTTAGTGTTATCCATGGATGATACTATAGAATATATTATTACTAGGGTGTTTGCCCAAGCTAACTGCACCGGTTATTTAAAATATTGTAAGGGTGCAGAAATTCCCCATTATTGTTGTGTTGTAGCAGTAATCACTTATACACACTCCCTACCCGATAGGCGCTGATTAATTTAGGCCGCCAGGCGTTGTTTAGCAAGCAGGCCGAGATAAGATCCTCCAAGTCTGCAGAGCAGAAAGGATAAGGCCTTAAACTCTGCTGCTGCGGCTATTTAATTACTCTTGCCTATGCGCGAGTGGAAATGAGAGATCCTATCGCACTGCACGAGTGAAGACAAGGTTTGCACAAGCCGCTCTCAGATGGAGGGGAGGATTGCGCCCTGCGGGTAGAAGAACCCGCGCAGCAAACGCCCGCCAGGCTTGCTTGCGTTCCCGAGCACAGGCGCACTTCGGGCCGCGATATGAGCACCAGCCTGTGGCGTTCCGCACCCTCCGGCACTTGGCTCTCGCCTAATTACGCCTGAAAAATTGAGGATCCATGTAAACTAGGGCAACTGCCTGTTCGCTCCATTTGAGCGTCCGTTTACGAATACTTGTAATGACCAGATGGGTGTTTTTTTTTTTTTTTCGCAACTTCGCAACGTCGCCCCATACATGTAAATCGTGTGCTTTTGAGCTGAAAAAGAAGAAAGTTGAACTCCCCTGCATACGACGATGGCGGTTGAAATTCGAAGCTTTCTTGCCTGGGAAAATGAAATGGCGAAGTCATCATCATCATCATCGTCGTCAGCCTACTCAGGTCCACTGCAGAACGAAGGCCTCTCCAACTGAGCTCCAACCAGTCCTGTCGTGCGCGGCTAGAGTCCACAGTTTATTCCCCCATGTCTTTATTTAACCCCTCCATCGGGTTAACGGCTTTCCCCCTCTTCTAGACCCATCTCTTGGTATCCGTCCACTTTGTTGCCCTAATTGTACACCATTTGTCGGTTCGTGTCACTACATGGCCAGCCAAAAACCAAACAACTCAGATATCTCCTACTCAAGTTTGTTCTCTGATCCAGGTAGCTCGTTTCCGGTCCCTGAGTGTTACTCCTAACATTATTCGCTCCATGGCCCGTTGAGCCGTCCTAAGTTTGCTCTCTAGTTGTTTAGTAAGGTTCCAAGTTTCAGCTCCGTATGTCATCACCGGCAGTATGCAATGGTTGTAGAGTTTTCTTTTGAATGACAGGAGTAGCTTACTTTTCGTTCTTTGGGAGTGCTTGCCGAGTGCTTCCCAGCACATAGCTATTCTCCGCCGGATTTCTTTCTCGTGGTTTGGGTCCGCACTAACCAGATGTCCGAGGTAGTTCGTCTAGCGTTTCGTTTCCCAAACTGAAGAGGACGTTTTTGCATGCTTATTCCTCATTACTTTAGATTTATTCATATTTATTTTTAGCTCCACGGCCGTGTTTTCTGATTTTAGTTCCTCAACCATTGTTTGCATGCGTCCTGCAGTCTCACTCAGCAAGACCATGTCGTCCGCGAACTTCAAATGGCTCACGTATTCCCCGTTTATCCTCAATCCTATGTTTCCCCGGTCAAGCTTTCTAAATACCCCCTCCAGTCATGCTGTGAATAGTATTGACGAGATGGTATCTGCCTGTCTTATTCCCTTTCAGAAAGTAAATTTATCGCAGCAGGGTTTGTAGTTGGGCAAGTTGGTACATAACTTTAACAAAATAGCGCGGAGCACGGGACAAAGTGAAGACGAAGACTACACAAGCGCTGACTAACAACTGTTTATTTGAAAGCAAAGAACGAAATATATAGGCGAAATGTTATCAAAGAGTAGCCGCGCGCATGATCAGTGAATGAATTAGGTTATTTGCTAACAGAGGGAAAGTCACAATCAATGGAAGACGCTATCCTGACAAGTATGATTTTTCTTTTTCCAGGAGAGCTACTGAAGGGGTGCTTACACACGAGGTTCCTCTTTTGCGTATCGCAAACGCTACGCAGATTTCGCGCGTGCGCTGGCCCTTGTATCTTCGTAAGATACTACATTTGTCGAACTGTGGTGTACATCGGCAGGCCTTGACGTGGTGGGCAAGCATGCTGCCTGTGCCGGTCTTCAGTGTGTTGGCATGCTCCCTTAACCTGTCGTTGATGCACCGCCCGGTTTGTCCCACGTACGACTTGCCACAAGGCGCCAAGGGGATCTCGTAGACCAACGCGTCCTGGCATTCGACAAACGGCTTGGTGTGATTTACCTGGCATCCTTTCTCCGCTGCTTGATCTACATTCACTCTCCTGCAGAGCCCGCCCAGTTTGTTGGGGGCAAAAAACAGCAGCTGTACACCCCGTGCATTCCCTATATCCGTCCCGTGCATTCCCTATATATGTCATCTAGAAGTCTTGTGTAGGTTTCCTGTATTTCCTCGTCTTGTAGTGCTTCTAGCACGGCTGCGGTGAGTACTGAATCAAACGCTAGCTCATAATCTATAAATGGCATGTAAGGGGGTTTAGTCTACTCTGCGGATTTTTGTATCACTTGATTGACGATATGGATGTGATCCACTGTTCCCTTCCCTAAACCCAGCCTCCTCTCTGGGTTATTGGGAATCCAGGCTGTGACAATAACTTCGGTAAACAGCTTGTAAACAACTGAGACTAATCTGATGGGTCTGTAATTCTTGAGGTCCTTGGGATCTCCCAACTTATGAATCAGAGTAGCTTTGGCTTTTTTCGAGGCTATGGACAGTTCTTAATTCTTCAAGCATTCGGAAAATAGTACCGCGAGCTTTTCCAGTACAAAAAACTCCCACCTCCCCTCGCGGGAACTCCTCTGTAGATGCGACACATAGGGGGTTAACGTTGCAGCGTTGAACAGCGGAGGAACGGCGCTGGAACGATGGAGCGGAGCGCCGCAGGCAATGCGTTTTATAGCGCGCATAACGGTGAGGGGACGCGCCGCCGCCAGTGCGTCTGCCGCGGCTATGACGCAACACAATCCAACACAATCCACTTTAATCTAATCCAATCCAAATCCAATCCAATCAAATCCAAGCCAAACCAATCGAATCCAATCTAATGCCCCTCGCGAGAGAGTGTTCGCTATCGGAGAGGAGAGGGGGTGAGCGGCGGAGAGCGCAGCTGGCGTGGCGAGGAGAATGGGGGAGATGCGGACGCCGACAACAACGCCGACGCCGGATGCAGGGACAAGGCGAGTGAATGAGATGCAGTCGCATCTAATATCTTATCTCTGTTTGAAAAGACGGCGAAGTGCCAAGGTCAAAGCCGCTGAAATCAAAGTAAAAGTGTGAACGATCTATTTATTTTATTTATTTATTTATTTATCACAATACCCACAGCGCCAAAGTGGGCATTACAGTGGGGGGGGGGGGGGGAACATACAATCAAAGAAAACACTGAGTACAGGTTTGTACAAAGCAAAATGGAACAGTAACAACCGATCAAAGTTGATTGATTGATTGATTGTAGGGTTTAACGCGCCGACGCAACGCAGGCGATGAGGCGCGCCGTAGTGGAGGATTCCGGAATAATTTTGACCACCTAGGGATCTTTAACGTGCGCCGAAATCTCGTGCACTCGGCCGTTTTTGCTTTTCGCCTCCATCAGAAAAGCGGCCGCCGCGGCCGGGAATCGAACCCGCGACCTCGTGCTCAGCAGCGCAACGCCTTAGCCACTGAGCCACCGCGGCGGGTGAACGATCAAAGTGCAAACCACCTGAGAGCAAAAATAGTGCGAACTGACTGAGATTCAAAGATGAAACTCTTACAACAGCAAACGGATCCCCCACGAAAAAGCTCAGGGTCACCCCCCGCCCCCCGCTCCCCCCCCCCCCCCCCCCTCGTCGTCGTCGTTACACGGAGGGTATTCGAACTTTGTTTGAAGAGAGACTGCGCTGAAGGTGTGTTGGGTGGTGTTGTTTGAAAGAAGAGGCGGCAAAAAATAAAGCGCTTGCATTTTATTGCCGAAGTCCAAAGCCAACGCCCGTGCAACGAACCCAAAGGAAATGCTGAGCGACCTGAATGCTATGAGGGCGCAGTCGGATGGACGTCGGCTGCATGACGCGTGGGACCCAGGTTCGCTTCCGACCACGGGAAGCGTTTTTTTTCTCTTGTTTCATCATCATCACCACGTGCCCTGCCATTGTTTGAAGCTGGCTTTCCTGCAGTGCGTATTGGCTACGACCGCGCCATCAGTGAGACCAAGAAAGCTTCGCTTTGAAAAAGTTCTAGTAGAAAGCGACGATTTAACGACACCGCCTTGCCATACGGATTAGAAATTAAAGCCGTCCCACTCAACGTGAAAGCTGTCGGAAGTGTAGAGCAGTGATTCGTCTTAATGGGCTGTGGCGCCGTTATCTGCCCACTGCTACCACCCATCACGCTCTTAGCCTCCCTGTCTCACTCCTCTCGATGAATTGAACGGAGGTTTGTCCAATGCGCTTCAAATTTCCCGCCTTCACGGTGCTCGCGCGCCCCTTGCCTTAAACAGCGCGAGCGGGAGTTCTGTTCTTTTTGGGCTTGCTTTCATCGCGCACGTGCCGCCGTCTTACTGCGCAGTTTAGAACGCGTCGTTCTTGGCGGCCACTGTTTTCGCTTACTATGGTAATTAAAACCTGCCCAACGGGCGTTCAGAACTAAATGGACGCGGCTGCTGCTGCTTGGATACACAAATTTTGCCTCAAACGTACCTGCAGTTTTATTTTGCTAAACACCGGGGAGATGTTCGACAAGCGCCAGCGGTTCATGAGCTTCGGACGGTTACGACTGCATAAACCTCTTGTTTTTCGAGGCCACTGTTTGGGCCCGTTACGCGGCTACGCCGTGGGGCTCTGTATGAGTCGGTTACCTCGCTACGCTGCCTATTGCGGCGGTGGCTGGACACCGTGACAGCGAACGACTTGCGACGACAAGGCGGGACTCTTGAGTGCTCTGCACTTAAAACATCAGTGCCTTGAATGGAACTTCGATGTGAAGCCAAAGCGTTTCTCCGAAGGTTCGGTAGAACTATATGTCCAGCAAATATGAACAGAGGAAACACTATTGGCCTATCGCAAAAGCAATCAGTTGAAGAGCACAGTATAGGGAGACGTAATGACAGTAGGATCCCGAATGGAAATTTAAAATTTGCGCAAACGTTTAAGCGAGGCATGCACCAATTGGAGGCACAGCAAAGGGTAAAGAATGTTGGTTTATCCCGCGAATGTGTATACAAGCAGGCAGCTGAAGCCAGAACACACACATTAGCACATGGATAAAAGACAGTGAAATTGATCGCAAAACGTGCACAAATTTTACTTGTAACTTGGCTTAAATTTTTTAAAAGTTTGTGATTGCAAGCCGATTTCTCGGTAGTCTGAAATTTTTACTTTACCTAGAAATTACCGCTCCAAGCCACACAAAGACCCCAAATCCGTCTATAAACGCGAAGTTTGTAACAAAGCCTCATTTGTTTATCTAGAACCGCAGTGTAGTCGAACAAAGGGAACGTTAATGTCTAGTTAAGCCTTAGATTCTCAATTTTATTGAAATCTCGTGTCAGTTTTAGCCACTGTTCATCGACTTAACAATACAGCCAGCAGCCTATTTTTTTGCATAAACCTTTGGTGTTCCGCTTGCATCAGTTATCCCTGTCTCCTTCCACGAAAACAATTGTCCGAGTTGCCCCAGATGAAGACAAGAAAAAGAATTGCATATGAGTGGCGCTTCCTATTATTGCAGCTATAAAGGGCGCAATAAAGTGATTGAGCTGGGGAAAAAACATGTCAGAAGAAGACATAAAGTAAATGTGTCGTCACCGGTATGCTGGTTTCCTATAGAAATCCCCCATAATAGCTCGGTGTTCCAACAAACCGCTATAAACTCAAGCTTGAGTGATACAATGCTATTCCCAATTTCTCACACGTCACTATAATTGTATGGAGAAGTTTGATGAACCGTCCACCGCACACTGATAGGACCGATACAATATGCAGTCCAGAATAAACCGAAGGATCACCGTGCCGCAAGTGCCGATTCCCCGGCGAAACTAACTGCGTGGCGTTTCTAATGCGCAAGCGTTAAAGGGATCCTGCAATCGTTTCTTTATTTTTTTATAAATCCGAAATCCTTTAAAAGCGTAGCCAACAAACACAACCAGTGCTTATACTAGGGGGCCACAAAGTACATCAACCAGGAATTCCTGCACTGTTCCCGTTACGTAACTTAGAAACTCGCTCAAAAATATTTTCTCTTTCCCGGTCCTGGCATTCTCTAAGCTCTCAAATCACGCCATTACAGCAGTGTAGGAGCTTTTGCCCGGGATGCTTTCAGGTGCAGCAATAAACGCTTTCGGTAGCAACTTTAGAAGAAAAAAATCCACAAAAGCAAAACAGAAACGGAAGGCGTATATGCTGCGACGAGCAAACCACGCAGTGCGGCTCCGGGCTGGCGATAACTGCAGCTTTCCCTCTTTGCTTCCAGACGAGAAGCAAAGAGGGAAAGCGTTTATCGGAAGTGTTGTTGCAGAGTCCCTTTAAACGGCAGATCTAACGACGAGCCGCCATCCCCAAAAGGCGCCACACAGAGAACTGATTGATTGTGGGGTGTAACGCGCCGACGCAACGCAGGCGATGAGGCGCGCCGTAGTGGGGGGCTCCGGATTACTTTTGACCACCTGGGGATCTTTATCGTGCGCCGAAATCTAGTACACACGGGTGTTTTTGCTTTTCGCCTCCGTCAGACAAGCGGCCGCTACGGCCAGGAATCGAACCCGCGACCTCGTGTTCACCAGCGCAACGCCTTAGGGCACACAGAGAACGCCTCGTGGCCGCGTGGCCAAATGAATTCACAGAACATGAGGACGTCATTTACTTATTTCGCACCCACAGCGCCTTCATTACAGTGGGGGAATGCACAGAGAAAGGCCCTAGGGAGAAGCACTCATTAACCAGCGGGAAAGGAAGGTAAAGCAGGTGTATATTTCTAATAGCCCTCAGACAAACCACGTGAAAATACTGTATTTGTACGATAGTAAAAAAAAAAAAAAAAGGCACTTACTGTACTCGGTACACACGCAAGAATAAAAGTTACAAAAGCAAAAAAAGAAAATTAAAGCCGTTCCACTCAATCTGAAAGCTGTCAGAAGTGCAGAGCAGTGATTCGCCATAATGGGCTGTAGCGCTGTTATCCGCTCTCTGCTACCACCCAATGCAATTCAAATTTCCCGCCTCGCAGTGCTCGCACGACCCCTGCCTGAAACTGCGCCAGCGGTAGTTCTGCTCTTTTTGCGCTTGCTTTTACTCCCGCACGTTCCGGCGTTCCACTGCCACTTTTTTTCGCTTACTATCGCAAAAACAAACCCAACGAGCGTTCCTAACTAAATGAACGGTAGCGCTGCCGGTTAATTACGTAGATTTTCCCTCAAATGTACCTATAGTTTTCTTTGCGCTGAACAACGGGGAGATGTATGAGAAGCACCAGTGGTTCACGAGTTTCGAACGCTTATGACTATATAAACCGCTCGGCTTTCGAAGCCTTTTGGTTACGCTTACGCCGCGACGACGGAGCGCCGTGTGGTTCTACTTGCGTCCAGCGAGCGAGCTACGACGACAAGGAGAGCTCCTAAAGTGCTCTGCACTTAAAAAAGCATACATACATTTCAATAGCCGTGAGACACACCACAGGAAAATACAAGGGTGGTACGATAATTGAAAAAACGTGCGCGTGCTGCCAGGCTGCAAAAATATAAGTCTGATAATGCGAGAAACAATTTAAGAATATTCGGTGCACTTGACAGGTGAGTAGAGTGAACAACAACACTTGCGCTACAGCAAACACATGACAATGTTAGTTCAAGCCTTCGAGTGACGTAACGGTAGACAGACATGTGTCACTGGAATGGTGTACAAACACAGAAGAAGGTAATCTGTTTCACTGACGAATGGTTTTAGGAAAAAAATGAGTCAAGGAACGCACTAGATTTACAATCTATCTCTTGATGTTTATAAATATGGTCTGTGCGCGTGGCAGGAGGAGGGAAGTGCGTGCGTCGGCCTGACGTTTGGGGCGCTGCTGCCTCTCGCAAAGCACACTAGTCACCAGCGAGGCCGGGTGATCTGCGCTGTCAACCGCCCATCTCCGTGCCGGCGCCGCGCCCGCTTCTGTCCTCTCGGTGCCGGGGAGCATGTTCGTTCGGCAACTTAAGGCGCGTTTATACTCCGACGTAGCGTTGGTGCGCGCGAACGCGCGGCAGGCACGGCCACGCTATATACGTCGGTAAATGCGGGGACCTCTATACTCGAACGTCATATAACCCCCGGCGTGTTCGGCAGAGCTTGGAGTAATTCGGCGGCACGGGTGCCGAGTTAAAGCATTTCTCTATTCTGCGCCGAGCCCTCCAGAGACGTGGGCCCCGTACCCCGAAATGCACCTCGCCAGCTCTCCCGAAGTGCGAGCGCGCGCCTCCGCTCTATCCGTGCCGTGCGGATGTCACGACATTCGCCGCACTAGTAGCAAAACCTTGTGCGCATGCTCCAGCCAGAGGGTACGCTGGCTACCATCTGCTTACGCATAGCTACGTTGCGCCGGTCGTGTTGGACTGTACAGGCGTAGAAATTGCCGCTGGCGCAGTGTAGCCGACGCGCCGTCGCCGACCGCGCGGCCTCGCGCCCATGCGCCGGAAAAGTCGGAGTACCGTATTTTTTACATTCTAAGCACATCCCAATTCTAAGCACCCTCCGCTACTTTAGGGGAAATAAATTGGAAAAAAAGTTTGCATACGAATTTAAGCACCGCCTTTTCTAAGCAACCATCGCAAGATATATTTCAGACGCGTCAAACCGGGCCCGAGTTGACATTGTGGGCAATTCCTTTATGAAGTCTTCAATTAGAAACCACTTCAACGAAACAGCAGACGACCTGCTGCGGTATACTGAGACCGGCGGCCCAAGCGGCCCAACGGACTCGAATGGTAGTGAGAGAGACTGAGTATCAGGCGTAAGCGGTGGGCTCACTGACTGTAACTATTTTTTTTTTTGAATGTTTGCCGAATAAGACAGTGTTCCTATAGTTCCCGTCTCGTCGAGATACGGAGCGGTAATTCAGCTTTTTCGAATCTAAGTACCCCCTCACTTTGGGCATCACGATTTGAGAAAAAAAGATCGGCGGGGGGGGGGCGGCACTTAGAATCGTGTAAACATGGTATACAGGGTGTTGCGACGATAACTGGAACACTTTAAAAAATTTTCCTGAGCGATCCGCCGCTCTGTTCGCGCTCAAACTTCACACAAAGGTCGCATTTTGTGGTCTATTTTGTTTGACACCGGGAACAACAACGGTACTTACCTGTTTATTCTGAAAATAAATAAAAACGATTTTCGCCTATGGGAAAATGGCCGCTGATTTGGACGTGCGAGCCAGCGCAAGTTGATGTTGGAATGACGGAACCACCTGCAGAGTGAAACGCATGTTTGGGATTCACGTACGGAGCCAAATGGTGCAGCAGACGATCAGAAAATGCACCTAGAAATGAGCTAACAGACGATCAGAAAACCCGGTTTTCTGGCTCGCACGTCCAAATCGCCGCCATTT